>NW_027331852.1:0-50000 GCF_033568475.1 Henckelia pumila | reverse complement strand
AGCATATCAAGTACTCTGGCCAGAGATTTGTCACACTAATATCTCCTCAGATCACATAGGATATCCACTCCTGTAGGTGTGTGGTGAATCCTTGACAACCAATCATTGACTCATATATGTGTCGTGACTGCACCCAATCTCGACACCTGATGACCCTCACGGAGTCGGTAAACGAGTCAAAGTACAGTACTAGCATATAGAGTCTCCATGATGTTTTAAGTAGTAAGGACTAATGGTGTACAACCAAAACCGCGGACTTCATCCACTCGATAAGTGATAACCACTTGGAAAGTCCTAGTAGGGTAGTTTGATCATTCATCCAATGAATATCCATTTGCATGCTTTGAACATCTCCATGTTCCTTACCAATGAAACGTGGTACTCGACATCGCAAATGCTATTCTCAATCTCGAGCGATCCTTATCCTTATTACGGACGGCCCAAATCGACTAGAAACGGTTTAGAATATACAGTGACTATAAGATGTGTTTCATGATTAGTGTTCTCTCTCACATCACTATATCATCTTACTTGCACTATAGTATATTCAAGTTCTTTATCAAAACAACAATATTATATCACCATATAACGATATGAAGAAAGATAAAGAATACGCCTTTAAATAATGTAAATTATATTAAATAAATATTGTTTACATAAAGAGACTCTCAAAGCCCTTAGAAAGATAAAGAATATGCCTTTAAATAATGTAAATTATATCACCGAGTTCTTGATGAAACCAAAACTCTTTATGATTTCATCGAATCTTTGGTTCCAACTTCTTGATGCTTGTTTGAGACCGTAGATGGATCTCTGAAGCTTGCATACCTTATGCTCTCTTTCCACAGATGTGAATCCCTCATGCTGCATCATATAAATATCTTCCTTAATGTTTTCATTAAGAAATGCAGTCTTCACATCCATTTGCCATATTTCATAGTCATACCATGCTGCTATGGCAATTAAGATTTTTATGGACTTAAACATTGGGATTGGTGAAAAGGTTTCATCATAGTCAACCCCTTGTCTTTGAGTACATCCTTTTGCCACCAATCGTGCCTTGTAGGTCAATACCTTACCATCAGGCCTAAGTTTCTTCTTGTAGATCCATTTACACCCTATTGGAACAATTCCTTCGGGAGTATCTATCAAGGATCAAACTTGGTTTGTATGCATCGAGTCTATTTCCGACTGCATAGCTTCAAGCCATAAATTTGAATCAGCATCAGAAATTGCTTCCTTGAAGTTTATTGGATCACATCCAATGTCGGGTTCACTTTAATCCCCTTCAAGAAGCAGACCAAATTGAATAGGAGGTCTAGAAGTCCTCTCGGATCTTCTAGGAAGTGGCGTGTCATTTATTGGTTCCAGAGGTGCGGGATCGTTATTTTGTATCTCAGGTTCTTCTCGAATTTCTTCGAGTTCCATCATCTTGCTTTTCTTATCAAGTAAGAACTCCTTCTCCATGAAGGTGACATTCCTCGAAACAAACACTTTTTTTTTAGTAGGATGATAGAAATAATATCCGATTGAATTCTTCGGATACCCTACAAAATAACATAAGGTGGATCGACTATCCAACTTATCTTCCACTGTCTGCATCACGTAAGCAGGACATCCCCATATCCTTAAGTATGAATACTTAGGAGCTTTGCCATTCCATAACTCGTATGGAGTTTTATTCACTGCTTTGGTCTGAACGTTGTTCAACAACAATAGTGCCGTTTCAAGAACATAGCCCCAAAACGAAGGTGGAAGCTCAGTGAAGCTCATCATAGATCGAACCATGTCCAACAAAGTTCGATTGAGACGCTCCGAAACACCATTTAGCTGAGATTTCATAGGAGGAGTCCACTAACAGATAATCCCATTCTCTTTTAGATAGCCCAAAAACTCGGTACTTAAGTATTCTCGACCTCGATCCGATCGAAGTGCTTTAATACTCTTACCTAGCTTGTTTTTTACTTCAGCCTTGAATTCTTTGAACTTTTCAAATGATTCAGACTTATATTTTATTAAATATAAATACCCATACCTAGAATAATAATCAGTAAAGGTAATGAAGTAGATGTGACCAAATTTAGTACCAATACTAAATGGGCCGCAAACATCTGTATGGATCAAATCCAACAGATTTTGACTACGCTCAGGTTTTCCTTTAAAAGGAGTTTTTAGTCATTTTTCCTTTTAGGCAGGACTCACAAGTTGGTAGAGAGTTAATATCAGACATATCAAACATGCCCTCTCCCACTAGCTTGTTCATCCTCCTTGAGGAAATATGAACTAGCCTCACATGCCAAAGGTTTGCCGGGTTTTTGCTATCGTTTTTCCTTTTTATTGTTGTTATCGGTTTATCAACATAATTAACTGGAACGTATTTTAATTTCAATTTATATAGATCGTTTTCCAGTTGTCCATTTCCAATCAAACATTCATTTTTGTAAATATTGCAAATTATATTCACAAAATTACAAGAAAAACCATCTCTATCATTCCCATGTTTTGTATGCTTGCAGGATTCATGCAATTTTGTATAAACATGCATACAAAATTAATATGATATATTAATTAAAGGACGATCAATGCCCAAATCTAGTCGACCCGTGGTTGCCAATCACGTGTCTAGGTCCAATTCTACGTTAAATGTTGTATGCAATGCAATCCTATTACATTGCGTTCCAATTTACATTTCTTCGGTCTTCATCATCTGCTGCTGGGCCCACCACCTTTTCTTCAAAACATTATCTCCCACTATTTCTAACAAATTTACAATAATTTTCGATGACAAGTAAGGGATACATATTTTAGGGGATGAGAACGGACCATAAACCAGATCCACTTTTTATTACAATTGACAAATCAAATTGGGCCAGAATACAAACTCATTAATAAAAACCCAACAACAATAATAAAACCCAAAAGTAAATAACCTAGCATACACCTAACAAATTGGTCATAGCAATTGATCATCCTTTTATCCATTATTCAAAATAATGGATAATCATGCAATTTAAAGTGGCAAAATTTTTAAACAGATAAAATCATATTTTATCTCATATCCATATACTGATAAAATCATATTTTATCACATATCCATAAGCTAATAAAATCATATTTTATCACATATCGAATATCTCCATAAAATCATATTTTATGATCAATAGTACCAAAATTATTATTTTTTCATAAAATTCAATTTAACGGATAAAATTTATAAATTTTTCCAAAAATTCAAATTTATCCAAAAATTAATTTTCTTAAAAATTTGGGCTCAAACAATTTGACCCAATGCCTCGTGGTCTAATCAAAAACAATTTTTGATCGAACCAAAAACTTAAATTTCATAAATTTAAAATTCTTAAAAAAATCAAAATTTTAATTTTTTTCGGGCTGCCCGGGACGTTCCTGGGCAGCCCCCCACGTGGGGCTGGGCAGCCCCCACGTGGGCCCTGGGCAGCGACAATCGCTGCCCCAGGGAGCGAAGATCGCTGCCCGTTGCCAAAAAAATTAAAATTTGTTTTTCAAAAATTTTTGTTTCGTTTCTCAAAAATCGAGGCCAAAATTTTGTACTATCGATTAAAATTTTAATCACGCAGATCAGAAAAGCAACCTGGCTTTGATACCACTGTTGGAACGCTGTTTCTGGATCTGTGTGATCCGGCACCCAAGGCAGCGGAAGTTTAAAATTTTATGATCTGGAACAATTCCAGATCTATGGATGCCAGATCCTTTGTGATTAAAACAATTGAGTAAAACAATAATAACAATTATAATTTTACCTCTTCAAGCTATGGCTTGATCTATGGACTCCAACAGATTAAATCTGCTCTTGTTGTAAATCCCAAGAACTGAAGTCTGGATCAACTCCTTAATCAGGTCCACGAATAGAAAACTAAACCCTCTGATAGATTGCACTAGAAAATCTATCAGATGTTTTTCGATGAGATTTACAGATCTGATCTGTCAATTCAGAATGTAATTTTCCAAAAATCACAGACTGAATTCTCTCACGAAAGGGAGAAGGGATTTTCGAATTCCTAGCTTGGAATAATGTGTTTTTTCGAAAATCCCATCATGTACTATATATAATTTCTGTACTGGACTAACTTATATGTCTAATGGGACACTAACACCTTAGAGCCCATTAGTCATAACTTAAGCCCAACAAGCCAAGCCTGTTATTATAGAAATTAATATAAAATTCATCATGACTCCGATTGATAAACTGATTTCACCAATGGGCACAGAAACCATTTCTTCACATTTTAAAGTCAAGATAATTTTTCTGAATCCGAATTCAGTGATTTCCAAAAAATGCTCATCCCTATGTCATTTTAGAAAACTTTACTTCTTTTGCTTTATTATGAGAAGTCCAATTTCTCTGTCGCTAAATTTAACTCTTTAAATTTAACTATCTCAACGGGGATTAAAAATTCATTACTTGTGTGACCCTCATTGGTTCAGGGATACAGCTAGCCGTGGGTTCACAACTCCTTGTGACTCGGAACATCATTTTCGACTTACCCATCGAATCCTGGTATGAGCGCCATGATTCCCTAGGTATCACTGACAGCCCCTGCAAGAACCAGTAAGTTTTGGTTAGCGTACAGTACGGTCCCTTCATCCAAATATCCCGATCGAATCAACAACCATTGGTATATCGAGACTTGTTAGAGATTCGATAACTATGCAATACATCTGAGATCAAATAGTGACATCGCATATACAACTAGGAAATCGTGTAACCTAAAGCATATCAAGTACTCTGGCCAGAGATTTGTCACACTAATATCTCCTCAGATCACATAGGATATCCACTCCCGTAGATGTGTGGTGAATCCTTGACAACCAATCATTGACTCATATATGTGTCGTGACTGCACCCAATCTCGACGCCTGATGACACTCACGGAGTCGGTAAAAGAGTCAAAGTACAGTACTAGCATATAGAGTCTCCATGATGTTTCAAGTAGTAAGGACTAATGGTGTACAACCAAAACCGCGGACTTCATCCACTCGATAAGTGATAACCACTTGAAAAGTCCTAGTAGGGTAGTTCGATCATTCATCCAATGAATATCCATTTGCATGCTTTGAACATCTCCATGTTCCTTACCAATGAAACGTGGTACTCGGCATCGCAAATGCTAGTTTCAATCTCGAGCGATCCTTATCCTTATTACGGACGGCCCAAATCGACTAGGAACGATTTAGAATATACAGTGACTATAAGATGTGTTTCATGATAGTGTTCTCTCTCACATCACTATCTCATCTTACTTGCACTATAGTATATTCAATGTCTTTATCAAAACAACAATATTAAATCACCATATAACGATATGAAGAAAGATAAAGAATACGCCTTTAAATAATGTAAATTATATTAAAAAAAGATTGTTTACATAAAGAGACTCTCAAAGCCCTTAGCCACAAGTTGGCTAGCGGGGAATCCACTCTTTCACTTCATTCAAATTCGCCTTTCCATTCCTTTTAAAGTTTTAAAGTTCAGGAACCTCATAGCATCCACTCAAATTATACTCGCGAAGCTCGATCAAGGCTGAGGTCACAGCCTCATAAACTTCACTGCCCCATTCATTTTTAAGGCTGCTCAGCCTTTCCTCATCGTCCTTTAGAAATATCTAAAATGAATACTAGTGATTGTTATTCATGAAATCAAATGAAAGGTTGTAAATAATATCTCGAAGGTAGTCACATTTAAGATGTTCAGAAAGAATTGGAAAGATAAAATACCAGAATCTTCTTAAGACCCCTCCCACCAAAATTAGATAGCCAAAATGTTAAATCAAATGGATTAAACGTACTGTACGGTGAATGCAGATCTTTAAAATCAAACAAACACCAAGATAAAGTGCTATGTGTGTGCATAAGGAACCAACTTGTCTGTACAGCTTTTTAAGGGAGATAGAGGGAAGATTACCTTTGATCCCAGGCACAACAATTTTTCAGGTACTGGTTCAAAAGAAGGCTTTGCTCGTGAGCATAGGACTTTGCTATCAGACAATGGATGAAATGTAACATTTCGATGGTCTATAATCTGTTAACAGGAAAAACGATCTCTATTATTATTTATTCCATCCATTCACCAGGTTTTAGAAAAAAAATAAAATGGGCAACTAAAATTACCACAGCTGGAGTGATATAAGCACTTGGATCTCCAATTTCAAATAGAAGCTGTTCAGCACAAGTGAAAAAATTTATAACCCCACCAGTGCCCTCTGCCTTTGCTACAGACACAGTCCCATCAAAAGTAACTTCCACAAATGGAAGAGATAAGCCAAGCAAATTTTGGAGAGACATGTTTCTATATTTATCGCCTGAAACAAAAAATATACACCAATTTTTTGTCAAACCATGTTTCAGTGATCAAAAGCTTAATGGTGCACCTGAATATTTACATCACCTACGTGGAACCAAAGCATAAGATCACCTAGATGCATATAATAACCCCCCCCCCCCCGGTGAGTTGACAACCACATTCCAGCAGGTGTCCTATCAAAGAACCTTGTGCCAGGAGCTGAAACTCATTCCAGTTCCATCCTAATTCAAACACCTGATCGAAATGAAAGACCATTTATCAAGTCAAAGTTTGTGAACCAAATGAGAAAGAACTCTTTCACACTGAAGAACATTGAATACATAGGAGAGAGCTTTAAATCCATAGGCAAAAACTGAAACACCCCACAAAACGTACCCCACACCACAAACCCCACTCCCAAAAAATAAAAAAAATGACACTGTCCCTCACCAGCAAATACAACCCTCCAAAAAATTAAAGCAACCAAAGATTTTTGTACCTTCAGAGATTGCATTGCATTGGTTGAAAACATCCAGCGCTGACCCGTAAGGGATAAAAGCTTCCAAACGAACAACCTTCCCGAACCGGTTGAGGTCTGATACAGAGGTCCTAACAGCCTCCGTATTCTTCACAATTTCATCAATCCCATGCGCCCGCGCAGCTTCAGTCGCAAAGTTTGAGCTTTGGTCCGAGATTCCTCAATATTTTGGTATTAAATTGAAGCCAATACGAGCTCTTACCTTTTATAGCTTCAATCGATAGCTTCCGGCGACTAGGGCGGCGAATCAACCGCATGGAGAGGCTGCTAGGGTTTGGGGAGAAAGAGGATCGCGAGAATTGCTTTGGGAAGGAGAGAGACGTGTTGTTCCATATTTTCTTGTCGTTGTTTTAAGTTTTATTTAAAATTAAAAAAACAAGACATCTACAACGCTTTTTAAAAAGTAGTGTTGTACTTAGAAAAAAAACGCTAATAGACAACGCTTTTAAAAAAGTGTTGTCTATGACCTAAAAAAACACTGAAAGACAACGCTTTTTTTAAAAAGCGTTGTCTTTGATGAATAAAAAATATATAAAGACAACGCTTTCAGTGAAAAGCGTTGTAATTTAAAAAAAGACAATGCTTTTTACAAAAAACGTTGTCTTTTAAGTGTTGTGTTTGAGCATTTTTGTTGTACCCAAAACTACTTTTAATACCCGGTAGGATCATATGAATTTGTGGTAATGCCGCTTTGATTAAAAAATGCACCTGTTGCGTTTATGGATCTTATGCATTGAGTTTTCCGACCTTATTTAGACAAATTTGTGGTGATTTGTTATTGACGACATCCTTGTTTACTCCAAAAACAAGGAATAATATGAACATCACCTAAGAATAGTCCTCCGAACACTAAAAGAAAATCAACTATATGCCAAATTCAGCAAGTGTGAGTTTTGGCTAGAGAAAGTAACATTCTTGGGCCAATAATTTCGATGAATGACCTCGAAGTAGATCCTACCAACATAGAAACAATAATGCAGTGGAAACAACCGTGCAATGTGACCGAGGTTCGGAGTTTTCTTGGCCTAGCAGGATACTATCGTAGATTCATTCAAGACTTTACAAAAATTGCGGTTCCTTTGACTCAACTCACTTGCGAAGATAACCCATTCCAATGGAACCAAGAGTGCGAAGCAAGCTTCCAAGAATTGAAAAATGTGTTAAATTATGCCCTAGTATTAACCCTACCTGTAGGAACTGAAGGATTTGTGGTCTACACCGAGTGGGTTCGGGTCGGGTTGAAGAAAAAATATTAAAAATTCCTCAACCCGAACCCGAACCAACCCGAAAATGTTCAATCCGAATACGAACCCGTATAACCCGAACCAATCCGCTCAACCCGAACAACCCGATTTTATTATTATTTTTTTATTTTTTAGCAAAATAATTAAATAAAAATTCAAAACATAAAATAATAATAATAATAATATTATATTTAATCATATGATAGCAAAATCTAAGCTTATTTATAATTTAAATTAGAAAGTTTAGTTGTAGAAAATTTAAAGTTTATTTACTACAAAAAATAAAAAAATTATTTTAAAAAATCAAAATTGTACAAAATAAACATTAAATCAAGAAAATATATTCTATAAATATAAAATAAATATTTTTCAAATAAACAACATATGAAATTGTAGCAAATCTTTCTTAATAATATATATAAAAAAGAAATAATAAAAATATTCAGGTCAATTCGGGTTGACCCGAACCTGAATAATTTTTTCGGGTTGGCTTTCGGGTCAACCCGATTCAACTCGAACTCAAAAACCCCCAACCCAAACCTGATATTTTTCAGGTTGAATCGTGTTGGCGGGTTTGGTTGGTTTTTGACACCCCTAGCCTAGGATGTATACTAATGCAAAATGGAAAAGCCATTGAATTTGCATCAAAAAAGTTAAAGGGGAATGAACTTAACTATCCAACCCATGACTTAGATTTAGGTGCAATAATATTTGCCTTGGTTAAATGACGACATTATTTATACGATGTAACCTTTGACATTTACACCGACCATAAGAGTTTAAAGTATTTATTTACTCAAAATGAGTTAAATATGAGGCAACGTTGGTGGATGGAATTTCTAGAAAATTACGATTGCTCAATATTATACAAACCAGGTAAAGCCAATGTCATAGTCGGTGCATTGTGTAGGAAGACCGGTCTAGCCCACTTAAGAGGAAATGAAGCGGATGTCTCAACCCCATACCAAAAGAAGAAAAGAATACATATTTGCACTCACGGTCATCTGGCAGGTTTGAGAATTGAACCAGAATTCCATACCTGATCAAGAAAAATCAAAACTTGAATCTTGATTTGAAGTCCCTCAAAGAGAACAAAGGAGGGAAAGAATCTGAGTTCACCACCAATTCACAAGGTATGCTAGTATATCGCAACCGGATCTGCATACCTAGCTCTATGAAAAAGGAAATTTTGAAAGAAGCTCATAGATCTCTGTTCTCTAATCACCCTGGAGGAGCCAAAATGTACAAAGGTTTAAAACATTACTTCTGGTGGAGAGGCATGAAGAGAGATGTTGCAAATATCTTAATCCAGTGTCTTACGCATCAACTGGTAAAATCAAAACGTCAAAGATCATCAGGTTGAGGAGCCAAAATGTACAAAGATTTAAAACATTACTTCTGGTGGAGAGGCATGAAGCGAGATGTTGCAAATATCTTAATCCAGTGTGTTACGCATCAACTGGTAAAATCAAAACATCAAAGATCGTCAGGTTTTTTGCAACCACTTTATGTATATCCCTGAGTGGAAATGGGATAAAATAACTATGGATTTTGTGGTAGGATTACCTTTTTTAAAAGGAGGTTTTGATAGTATCTGGGTAATCGTGGACCACTTAACTAAATTTGCACTCTTCATTAATGTTAGTAGCAAGTATGGAGTAGAAAAAATCTTGCAAAACTATAGGTGGAACAACTAAAGGGATAACTGGTGGAATAACTGTCGGAGGGACTGGTGGATCAACTGGAATGGTACTAGGCCCTGCAACATCAGGAAGGCTGGAGATGCCTACAAACCCTGGTACTTCTAACCCATAGATGGCATACTCAATCATTCCATGGCCCTTAGCAATAATATATATAATCAATCTGGTCGTTGGTATAATATTCCTCCCTGGTGAGGTACCTCACACTACAAGAAAAACGCAAAAAGACAACGGATAAAGGGGTTAAAAACTGTTGTAACTGATGGTGTTGTTAAAAGTACACCCCTAAGACAACGGATAAAATTCGTTGTTTTCTCTATCAAAGACAACGGATTTTATCCGTTGTCTTTGCCCTCAAAGAAAACGGATTTTATCCGTTGTCATAGGCACAACCGTTGTCTTTGAAGGCAAAGACAACACATAAAATCCGTTGTCATAGACAGAAATCCGTTGTCTTTGAGAGAAACGACAACGGATTTTATCCGTTGTCGTAGGGACGTGCTTTTAACAATACCATAAGTTACAACAGTTTTAGACCCTCCAACGACAACGGATTTTTATACGTTGTCGTTTTCCATATAAAAAACAAAAAAAATTAAAAAAATATACAATTTTCAATATTATAAATAAAATAAATTTAAAATTTCAAAAATAAAATTTAATATATTTTTTTTTAGTATTACAAATCACTCGAATTTAAATTCTAATCCAATGCACACTACAAAAAAATACAAAAAAAGTTTTTGCCATCTTTGCTCCTGCTTAGCCCTGCATCTGCACCATGTCTGGAGCCTAAAGGTTTCTCATTCTTGATCTTCCCCATACTCTTTAGTAGTTTTGATTTATTAGAATCACCAGGCACTTTAATTCCAATTTCCTAGAAGAAAATATTAACCTTATAACAGAGTGAAGTTTGAAAAGGGTTGATAATTATATCTTTCAAATCAGATATCAAGGATTCTTTCTCATGTTTTAAGATGAATTTTTCCATTGCATCTCTAGAATCAATTGCCTAAGTAATGAGAAGATACTGTAGCTTAGTTCAGCTGTGCATGCACTGAATAGCTTGAATCCATCCAAGTAAATAACTTAACAAATTTATTTTTTCAGCTAGTATTGATTCATATGCTGAAGGATTAGCAAGAAATATTCAATAAGTAATCTGATTAAAATGAAATTAAGAAGAATCTCCAACCTAATTATCAGTATATGTTCTAAAAAAATAAAAAGAAAAAGCAGTTCAGCAACAATCAGTTCATATTGCAAAACGAAACCAATAATAATTCTCTTTAAAAAACATTATGATTGTTAAAAATAGAGCAATGAATTACCCGAGGGAAAATAAAAACCAAATTTGATGTATGGTTACACTTGCATTGGGATTTAGTTCAGATAATTTTAAGCCTCTTTAAAGCTTGGCCGAATTCATCCTCCATACTTGCATCTCGTGGAACATCATCCTATAGCGAAGTGCAACAATTCGAAAATTTATGGGGTGAAAAGAAGAGCAAAGCAGTAGGATAAGATAAATTTTGTTGCTAAGATCAGGGGAATAAGGTGCCCAAGCACCTAACCTTGACAGTGGATGTGGAAGAATTAGCACTGTTGGATTTCTTTCCCAGATCAATCTGCACCGAGATGCTGGCCTGAGAAACATTGATACCCGATTCCTGTAACGCTAGTGTAAGTGTGCTCAACAACCTGTTGATACAACAAATCATGGAGTTGTCACCAAATCATAGAAGCCACACTATCAGAATTAAGAGACTCATTCCATAAAAAAGAAATAAAGAACTAAGAGGCTCACCTCTGTGAATAGGCACTTGAGATGCTAATAGTATCACTTTCAATGGCCATATTCTGGTCTTTGAGTTTATCTCTGGTCCAATAATCTGTACATGACCTGTTTTGAAGAACATGAGTTGGGAGCCATGTTGTGGTTTTATTTATATCTGATGCCTGTTGCGGTGAGAGTGGGAAGCTACAATGCTTGTGCTTCCTAAATTGAAAATGCTTGGTAAATAAACTGGTGCTGCCTTAGATGTAAATTCAGCTGGTGCAATGTAATGTAGAAAGCAGAAAGATTTCACAAAAAAAGTGTACCAAACAAAATCGAATTATAGGAATCTATGGTCACTCATCGCCGAAAACTCCAGTATTTTAGACGAGTAGATCGAGCTCGGCCAAATTAACCTTCTTGAAGCATTCCTTTGGTATATTATCAGCTCCCTCTATCCAGCTTGTTGCATGTCACTCTTGCGATCAAACTTAGATTAAACAGAAAGTGAAAAAATAAGCAATATAAAAGGACTAGAGAAACACCAATTTTCAGAAAGCACCGATATTATCTACCTTTTTCCCATTTTGTTCATCAACCAGCAGAAACAATGCATATAATTACAAATATTTAGCAGAAAAAAATGTTTACACAGAAACTACAGTTGTAAACACAGGGATTAAAATAAAATACTCACCGCATATGTCTCATGATTTGTAGCATTTGAAGCTTGATTGCAGTTCGCATTTTTAACTGAGCTAAAATACTTTCGTTTAGCTCAATTATTAGCATTCGCCTACACACTTGTATTTCCCTAGTAATCGGTGACATCCTTTTGGACAACGAGTCCTGCTACAATAACTGATGCCGACAAACCTCTCCATTCAACTTTAAGAGTGCCTTTTCTGCAAATCATATATATGTTCATCAATAATTTATATTCGATAAATTTATTTTAAACATTCGATATATTAGTCCGATTCAATCTTGATACAACAATACAACATATATATTACAAACCTTCCATTAAAAGGATAGTTAATCAGACATACAACTCTTATTTTCCCCCGTATCTAGCTAAACCCAGCTAGCCAAATGCCCATTTTCTAAGTTCTAACTATCGAATCCACTGTATATATATGTTTCACATGTTTGAAATCGAAGGAGAATGAAGAATCAAGAGCACACATTCACATTCACACTTCAACTTCGGATCTCGGAGAATACGTTTTCGGTTATTAAAGTGTGTACGCCTTATGTTAATACAATGACATTAGATATGCCAAACCAGATCAACATAATGTTTTCGAAACACATACAGAAATTAATGGAAAATAGCTAAAAATGGAAGTACTATCCCTATATAATCATTTTTCGTTTCTTCAAGATATGAGTAAAAAGATAGAATTTGGTAGGGATCAAACGATGTGTATAACTAATATAATTTCAAAATTGAAATATGAAATCCCTTTTTATGAAATAAGAATATATTTGCATCACAAACATACATGGAATCTTAGTCACGTGTGAGTGATAGTCCCAACCAATAGTCAAGAGATTGAAATGCCTCACGGTTTAGAAACAAAATTGGAAAAGAAGTGAGGAAATGACAGCTTTACAAATATGCAAAAAGATTATGCAAAAGAAGTAAAATATAACCAAGAATCATAAACAAGGCTTCTCTCAAAACAATAATGGCATTAATCAAAATAGTGTGACAATATCAAGTAAAAAGAGAAAATCAAATGTTTTCGGTTATTAAAGTATTTCTCGAGATGGCTTTGCAATCTCAGTGCTTTCTCTTTCTTGAAGAACTCCATTTCCTCCTGCAAAAGTGTTTGAAAAAAAAATTGTGAAACGGGTTGATATATAATCGAAGATAGAATCTTGGCAAGTACATGTCTTCCGCTTCTATGAGAAGATTTCTCCGACACCACCGACGGCCACCACATCTATGAACCAATATCTGGCCACGGCCGCCTCATAGAGCCACTACAGAGCGGCGAATCGGAGCATCAATTTTCTCCTGCAAGGCGATCGTCTTTCTCGTCACGCCCTTCTGCAGACCCAAATCCCCCAATCGATTCCCCTGATTCCATCCAACCTGAGCAGCAAATTCATCAAGCCCTCACTCATGCTCAGCCTCTCCCTCTCGTTTCCCCTTATCATCTCAGAGCAGACTCCGAGCGTCGATCGGAACCGACGGCCACGACATCTGTGAACCAATATCCGGCCGCCTCTGAGAGCCACTACACAGCGGCGAATCGGAGCTCCGGTAGTCATATTCCTCCTGCACAAAATAAAAGCGAGGGTGGCAGATTGGGGATCGGGTTAGGGTTTGACGGGAAATCGTTTGAGAATGAATAGAAGAAGAGAAACTTTGTGTTTTGGTCTGCTTATTTTTTTTCTTATTTTATATTTAATTAAATTTTTAAAAAAAATTCAAACACAACATTTTTACACAACGGTTCATTAAAACCGTTGCCTTTGACTTAAAAAAAAACACACAAAGACAACAATTAAAAAAACCGTTGTCGTAGAGTTCCATAAGCACGCACATAGACAACGGTTTTAAAAACCGTTGTCGTAGACTCCGCACATAGACAACGGTTAATTAAAACCGTTGTCGTAGGCCATAAAAAACCCACTCATAGACAACGGTTTTTTAAAACCGTTGTCTTTGACACATATAATACAATGGTTTTTTAAAAACCGTTGTGGTTTTTCATTAAAATACGGCCAACGACAACGGTTTTTGTAAAAACCGTTGTTAAAGGACAAAAAACAACAGTTTGTGTATAAAACCGTTGTCTTTTTAGTGTGGTTAATTAACATATTTGTTGTAGTGTCAGCTCTTAGTCATAATATCCATGTATCTCACAAAGATGGACAATCATCATATCTCTCTCATAAATGGCCTGGCCTACGTTTCCCCTATAAGGAAGAATCTGACTTTGCAAGATCTCCTCCATGTAAGTCTTAAAACACTCGGGAGCCCCAAATGCATCAATGTGCCACCTATAAATGGCTAGCTGGTTAAGAAAGAGATAAGGCCCTATCAATCTCTCTGGCTACCATCACCCTATCTCGATCCTCTGAAACTTATAGGGTGACATGCTCAAGAAAACGGGATACATACTGAGGCCCAGGGGTAAAAGTACGAATCGAAGAATACCTGCATCTAAAGATGGTGGATAAATGGCCACCTTGACTAGAAGGAGATCTGACATACAAAAAAACCTCCTTCGTACTAAAAATTATCACCAATAATGTTCATAATAACTAAATTTAAGAGTTATTCATAAAAGATCGGGTCTTTGAGCGTTTCGTTCGTACTCGAAATGATGCAAAAATTCTCCACTATTTTCAACAATCATCTAAACACTAGGAAGTGGGTGATAGGGTCTTTGAGTGCTTCCTTCGTTTCAATCCCCCAGAATTCCTAGGGACTCCAGATGCTTCACAAGCAGAGTCATGGATGACAAAAATCCTGAAAATATTCTCTGCTCACAACTACTCATACGAACGAAAATTAAAATCATGAAGACAAAAATTAAAAATTTAGCCGGTAAAAAAATTAAAGTGATTAAATAAATTTTTTTGTAATCCATTATATTTATAAAAAATGGTTAACCTAAATAAACATATTTTGATTAAAATTTTTCATTTAATATTATTAAATAGAAAATTTATTAACCCAAACTCGAGCTGAACCGGAACCATCTCGAAAATGTGAACTCGAACCCGATCAATTCGATTTGATTTTTTTAACAAATTAATTAAATAATAATTTAAAACACACAATATCAATAGTAATATTAAATCAACAATTTTAATAAAAAAATATGTTTATTTAAGTTAACCAATTTTTTTATAAATATAAGTGATCACAAAAAAATTTATTTAATCAGTTTAATTTTTTACCTGTTAAATTTGCGATTTTTGTATTAATAATTTTTTTAGCTGATGATCAAGTCAAAATTTAAAATTAAAAGTTTTATTTTTTTAAAAAATACTTTTTTTATTTTAATTAAATGTTTTTAAAGCTCAAATAAATCCAAAAACATTAAAAACTGTAAAAAAATATTTTTTTTAAAATAATAATAATAATGAATTCTCATACATTATATCTTCATTTCAAACACAAATAGTTGCTTGTTTTTTATTATATTTATAAAAATTTTCGTTATACTATATAATTTTTTATAAAACTTATTTACATTTTTAATACAACTTAGACTTTTAAGTTAAATTTTTGTTACTGCGACCAACACAAATTTAAAGAACATAATTAAACTTAAAAAATTATTAATAAAAAAATAAATATTTAACGGATAAAATATTAAACTGATTAAATAAATTTGTTTGTGATCAGATATATTATAAAAAAATGGTTAACTTAAATAAACATATTTTGATTAAAAGTTTTGATTTAATATTACTATTAATATTGTGTGTTTTAAATTGTTATTTAATCATTTTGTAAAAAAAAATCAAATTAAATTGATCGGGTTCAAGTTCATATTTTCGAGATGATTCCGAGGGCTCGAGTTTGGGTTGAGAAATTTTTTATTTAATAATAATATTAAATAAAAAAAATTTTAATCAAAATATTTTTATTTAGGTTAACCAATTTTTTATATATATAACTGATCACAAACAAATTTATTTAATCAATTTAATTTTTTACCTGCTAAATTTTTAATTTTTGTCTTCATGATTTTTTTAGCTGATAATCAAGTCAAAAATTAAAATTAAAAGTTTGATTTTGGTGGGAAAAAAATTACCTTCATATAGCAAATACATAATCATTTTTTTATAAAAATATTTACAAATTAAATAATTATAAGAAAACAAATTAAATAATAAAAAAAATTTAAAAAAAGAAAAAAGACAATTAGTCTGCCATGAGGAAGGGTCCGCCGCAACTAGCAGCGGACTCTGCAAAATTATTTTGCACCGTTCGCTTCTGTCAATAGCGTTTTGTAGTATTTTTAAAATTTTTTTACATCTTACCGTGTTTTTGAAATATTTTATTTTTTAAAATAAAAAATCTAAAAAAAACCCAATGGGTCAGTCGTATTTCCGACGTCCCAAGCTTGCTTTAGACTCCTCTTCACCTCCCCTACAAGCCTCGACATTTTTTCCTTCATTTTCTTCACTCAATCTCTCGAGCTCTAGTTCCAATCTTACGCAATTACTCATCACGAAACCGACTGGTTTTCCTTCATTTTCGACCAACTCCGACCACCAATCATCCAAAGAAACCCCGATCGGTGATCCTCTTGTCCAGACGAACAAAACACACACATCAATTTCTCCGATCCGTACTTCCTTTGGGAAGATATGATAGGGGCAATTTCGTCATTTTTATTTTTTATTATACTAAAATTTTGAATGGTATGCGTGTGCTGTAAATGTGAAATCATATGGAGTTATTAGCTCAAAAAAATTTCTCAAGGGGTTATCAGCGAACACGGGGTTTCACATGGGTGATATATGCAATTTTCCATTAATAATTTTATTTTTATTTGTATTTATATTATATATGTTATGAGATGATATGTAGTGGATGAATAATAATTTTGAATAATTTTTAGTTGATTGTTATTTATGTAATTCATTGTTGTTTTTGAAATTCATAGTTGCTTAATTGATTGTTTAATGTAATTTTTAGTTTATTTTATTTTATTTAAATTATTTAAACATTATTTTTAATTCATTTAAACATTATTTTTAAAAGTTTTAATAAGAAATAATTTTAAAAGATAACATATTATATTTTACAATATGTTTATATTATTAATTTTAGTTATCGTATCAAAACTGAAATAACCGATCGAAATAATCAAACAGTTTTCGTAAAAAACCAAACCGAATCGAAAAAAATAGTTCGGATATAGGATTATATATTTCTAAAACTAAAACCTAAATAAAAAAAAATAAAAAAAGAAAACGAAATCGAACGAGCCGATGAATACCTATACATTTTATTGATTTATGTATTATTGATCAAACCGACCAAACCGAACCATATAAACCGGTTCATTATAGTACAAAACCGAACCGAACTTAAGTAAAATTGTTTGACTTCGAATTACATTTTTCATAAACCAAAATCAGAAAATTGAACCAAATTATGACAAATTAAAACCGAACCCATCGATCAACGCCCCTAATTCTTCGTCAAGGTCCTACCTTTCTCGTTCTCTATTTATTTTTCATCTTCGGCGTTGTTATTTCTCGTTTGATTCGTGGATTTGTGTATAATTGTTGGTTTTTGATTAATGAATGTGGTCTTCGTTAATTTTTTTTTTCCATGTGAAATGATTTTTGCCATCATTTTGGTGATGAAATTAGAGCAAAATCACATGTAGTGGCGACCGTAACTTCGCAATCTTTTTGTTTTGGAATTCGGAGTCCTAATTTAGAATGAAATTCGGTTAATTGGTGATTCCTACCAGTTATTACTGTAAGGTCCAAAAGTTCACTAATTTAATTACGTTAAGATAATTAAATCATGTGATTTAATGCATGTTATTTAGTAGGCTTAATTGCTATGTTTAATTATGTAAATTATTTGAATGCCTGAAATATTATGTAATATTTATGATTTTAAAGTTTTCATGTTGGTATTAATTTTGGGTCGTAGGGACGATCCTTGCCTTGGATTGAGTTAAGAAAAATATTTTTAAATAAAGTTGATGGGATGCAGTGTATTTTATTTATTGAGAGATAGTAAAATTTTAAAGGGCTTTTAATTGTAACTAATGAGCCGTGTTAGGAGTCCATTAGTCACAAAACGGTTTAAGCGTTCAGAATTTCTTCTATTTTCTCTCATTTGAACGCTTTCTTTTTCTCTCAAACACTGCATCAAGACTAGGGTTCTTCAAAGGCTCGAGGATAGATCGTCCTACCGCTCAGGTTAATTCCAATCAATCAATTCAGTCAAGTTTTTACTCATTTTGAAACCCATTCATGAATATATGTACTTTCAAGGTAAAACCCTAGGTGTTTTGATTGATGATCATGCACGTACTTGAAAAATTTATGAGTATGTTTCTTGATTGTAATACGTGAAGCATTCCTGATGTGTTCGGTCCTTGTTTATTCAGTTTTGAATGATTTGAAGGCAAGAAATCAGATTTTTGGGGTAAAAGTATGAATGAAGGTTTTTTATTCAAAATCTTTGAAATTATTAGTGTATTGGTACGAGTTATTTTTGAAGTTTTGATGTTGTTGAATGTTATTTTTTATGGAAAAGAGTCCCAAAGCATTGTGGGTTTTGAAATAGTGCAGAAAAGAAGAGTTTTCAGAAAAAAAAAAAGTCGCGACGGCGCGCCCGCGCCTGAGCCGCGCATTTTTGCGCACAGACGGCGCGCCCGCGCTGCTTCACGCCGAGCCTCCGCACTTTTGCAAGCGGGCTGCACTGCTTGTGCAGCGCGGCCGTGCCACAGGCTCGACTTTCCCACCTCTATGTACGTATTTTTGGGTCCTAAAATTCATGATTTTGATATTTTAATGTATTTTAATTATTTTAAGAATGTTTGTGAAAAAGTGTCAAGTTTTCGATGTTCGAAATGGACGGAATGCCTCACATGGATCAGTCAAGCTATGTAATGCATGTTTATGTTTCTTTCTTTTGAAAATTTATTCTTCATGAAATATTTTGAAGCATGTAAGCATTTAGCATCACGAGAAGTTTATGAGCATGACTTTACAATGATACGAAATGATATACTAAGATGAATGTGATAGTACATGGAAAATATTTTGATGATTTATGCATCTTGTGGTAATTATACGGGGTATGCACTTTGGGATGAGCTCCGAAGTGGTTATCCAAAGAATGAAAGTTTACGGGCGTAATGTCATATGCTTGTTGATCAACAGAAAATTATGAATGGCTCATTATGACGGTTGCCACACTACTCATACTTCATCACCCCAAATATTTTTATGTTATGGCTACAACAAAGTTATGTTTATTGCATGAAAGCTTAAGTTAATGTTTTCTCTTTAAAAGTTTAGAAAGATCTTTTTTTACGCATTTTCTTGTTGAGTCTTTAGACTCACTATAATTGAATGGTACAGGTAATGATGATGTTGATTCATTTATTGATGATTTTGTGGGCGGACATGAAGAAGAGGTAGGGGTCGGTCCAACGGGCGATGCATGAGTGCGAATGCTATTGAATGACTTTTGTTTAAACAAATTTTATGTTTTGATGGGAAAAACAAGTTTGAATTTTAAGTTGATGGTCATGTTTGGCAAAGACTTTTAGATGCTATTTCATTATTTGTGCACTTTTATTACGCTCATTTTAATAAAGAAGATGATGTTTCCGCAAAGTTTTTTTTTTTCCAAATTTTAAGTATGCATGTTTGAGTAACGTTCCGATTGATGAATTGGGACGTT
Source organism: Henckelia pumila (assembly GCF_033568475.1). Taxonomy (NCBI): domain Eukaryota; kingdom Viridiplantae; phylum Streptophyta; class Magnoliopsida; order Lamiales; family Gesneriaceae; genus Henckelia; species Henckelia pumila. Next base: position 30,000 of record NW_027331852.1, on the reverse strand, counting down.
ACAGTTTGGTATCAGAGCAGTTCGCTCTGGGTTTGTTTGCACACATGCATTCTCGCCACGACCCTATGCTTCATCTTCATGTCTGTAAGTTTTATCTTATGGATTGTTTAAGATGCATGATAGTAATTACGATTAATAATTTATGCTTGTTGAGTATGATGTTATGTTTAAATAACATAATTAAGCATGTGGACTGTGTGGACATCAGGATTATGGCTAACCGTCAGAATAACCAATTTTTGGCTGGGTTGGCGACTCTGTTGCAAGAGCAGAGTAGAGCCCAAGGGGAACAGATTCAACAGTTAATCCAAGCACAAGCGGGCGGGCGGAACAACAATCAGCCGCTATTGACCAATCCGATCTTTAAGCAGTTTAAGGATCTGGGGCCACCAGAGTTTAAAGGAGGGGCTGATCCCCTTGTAGCCGAGGAATGGGTGCAGTCAGTGAAGAACATTTTTGACTACATGCAGCTCACTGATGCAGATCGTGTGAGGTGTGGCATCTTTATGTTCCGTGATGATGCACCGGTTTGGTGGCAGGGAGCCCGTTCCACTCTGGATATGACTACGTTGACTTGGAATGGATTCAAAGACGTGTTCTATGGGAAGTATTTCACTGTCAGTGCCAGGACTAGACTTGCCAGAGAATTTTTGGAGCTCCGCCAAGGGAGCATGTCCATTGCCGAGTATGTGAAGAAGTTTGAGAGGGGGAGGTACTTTGTGCCCATGATTTCGGGCAATAGTGAAGAGGAGTGTGGAGGGACTGAATGCCACTATTCGACGTGATGTCAGATTGAGTGGGGCAAAAACTTACCGAGCAGCGTCGATGAGGCTATGTTGTCAGAGAAAGACGGGAATGATATTATCAAAGAATCTCAGGCGAAGAGAATCAGCTATCAAGGGAGAGAGCAGCAAGGGTCTAGCCAGAAGAGACCGTACCAAACTCCAGCTCAGAGGAGACCGCAGCAGCAGCAGCGCCAAAACCCCAATCAGGCGCGACCTCAGGGACAGAATCAGCCGAACGCCAATGTTTCAAGGCCGGCGAATGCACCTATTTGTCAGAAGTGTGGAAAGTCACACTCAGGTCAATGCATGCTTGTGACCAATCTTGCTTTCTTTGCAAGAAGTCACGACATTTCGCCAAGGATTGCCCGCAATCAAAGGGTCCTATAAGGAAAGAGTGTTTGCTATGACTCACGATCAAGTTGACCCAGATTCTGCAATTGTCACAGGTATGATCCGTATTGCTGAATTACCTGCTTTCGTGTTGATAGATACAGGAGCTACGCACTATTTTATGTCTGTTATTTTTATGATGAAATTAAGGGTCTTTTCGGATGAATCTATTTTCAAATTTTGTGTGTCGTTACCTTCAGGAGAAGAACTGAAATGTAGTAGTGTGATAAGAAATTGCAAGGTTCAGATGCAGAGCCTAGTTTTGTGTGCAGATTTTATTGTTTTGAAAATGGTGGATTTCGATGCGATTTTGGAATGGACTGGTTGGCTCAGCATGAGGCTATTATTGACTGCAAACGAAGAACCGTCTCTTTGAAAGATCGGAATGGAAAATCGTTTGTGTTCCGCACTACATCTAAGAGGAGCTCACCAGGTATGATTTCTGCAGGAACGACCTGGCAATTATTGAGTAATGGGTGTACAGGATTTCTTGAAAGTCTAACTGGGGATCTGGAGGTACAGCGACCGAAACTTGGGGAAGTGGAGGTAGTGAAAGATTTTCCAGAAGTATTTCCCGATGATGTTGCGGGATTGCCGCCAGTCAGGGAAGCCGAATTTGGGATAGAATTGTTGCCTGAAACTAAGCCAGCTTCTAAGGCACCGTACAGATTGGCACCGACGGAGATGAAATACTTGAAGGATCAGTTGCAGGAGTTACTGGATAAGGGGTTCATCAGACCGAGTGTTTCGCCATGGGGTGCACCAGTGTTGTTTGTTAAGAAGAAAGATGGGTCAATGAGGTTGTGCATTGACTACAGGGAGCTGAATCGGGTTACAGTAAAGAACAAATATCCCTTGCCCAGAATATATGATCTGTTCGACCAGTTGCAAGGGGCGGTGGTGTTCTCGAAAATTGACCTACGATCAGGCTACCACCAGCTGAAAGTGAAAGATGAGGATGTGCAGAAGACAGCATTCAGGACTCGCTATGGCCACTACGAGTTCCTAGTAATGTCGTTTGGGTTGACCAATGCACCAGTTGTGTTCATGGATTTGATGAACATGGTGTTTTAACCCTTCTTGGATCAGTTTATCATAGTCTTCATAGATGACATATTGAACTACTCTCGCAGTCTAGAGGAACATCGTCAGCACTTGTCTACGGTGTTGTAGATTCTGAAAGAAAAAAAAAAAATTGTACGCTAAGTTCAGTAAGTGTGAATTTTGGCTGGATCAGATTTCATTTTTGGGTCATATAGTTTCAGCTAAGGGAATTGAGGTGGATCCGTCTAAGGTGGAAGCGGTTCGAAATTGGGTTGCTCCGAAGAATGCTACAGAAATACGGAGTTTCTTTGGTTTAGCAAGCTACTACAGAAGATTTATTCAAAACTTCTCCAAGATAGCTCTACCACTGACTTCCTTAACTCGAAAAGGTGTGAAGTTTGTGTGGTCAGAACAATGTGAGAAGAGTTTTGCAGAATTGAAGAAAAGACTGATGTCAGCGCCAGTGCTAGCAATTCCCGAAGGCACAGGTTGTTTTGTGGTTTATACCGATACTTCTAAGAGTGGATTAGGGGCTTTTTTGATGCAGGATGATAAAGTAATATCATATGCATCTCGACAGCTAAAAATTCATGAGAAGAACTATCTGACTCATGACCTGGAGTTGGCTGCAGTTGTATTTGCTTTAAAACTGTGGAGACACTACTTGTACGGTGAAAGGTGTCATATTTTCACTGATCACAAAAGCCTAAAATATTTCTTCACTCAGAAGGAGTTGAACATGAGGCAAAGGAGATGGATGGAATTGGTGAAGGACTACGACTGTGACATTAGCTACCATTCAGGTAAGACTAATGTAGTAGCAGATGCATTGAGTCACAAGTCTGCAGCATTGAACCAATTGACAGTCCAACAAGAGTTGATTGCTGATTTTGAACGGATGAGCTTGGAGATACTCGGACCAAGGGATGTGTGCACACTATCAGCAATAATGGTAGTACCTAATTTGCTAGATAGAATTCGAACATGCCAAGTTTCTGATGAACAGTTGATAACGTGGAGAACAAGAGATGATGCTAAGGGTTGTACACTGTATACCATCAAAGACGGCATTGTGCATAACAGAGGTAGAATGTGGGTGCCAGCAGTGGATTCATTAAGAATGAAAGTGATGACTGAAGCCCATAATGTTCCGTATTACCTTCATTCAGGGAGTACAAAGATGTATAAAGACCTAAAATCCTTATATTGGTGGCCAGGTATGAAGAAGGATGTTGTAAAATTTTTGAGTGAATGTTTGACTTTTCAGCAAGTGAAGATCGAGCATCAGAGACCGGCAGGACTTCTGAAACCATTGCCAATACCCACATGGAAGTGGGAAGATGTTACGATGGACTTCGTAGTAGGATTTCCAGTTACGCCGCGAAGGACGAACTCAATTTGGGTGATAGTGGACTGGTTAACAAAGTCAGCTCATTTCCTTCCAGTCAGGAATAACTTCTCAATGAATCAGTATGCAGAACTGTACATTCAAGAAATAGTCAGACTACACGGGGTTCCAATGAGAATAGTGTCTGACAGAGATCCTAAATTCACCTCAAACTTTTGGGGAAGTTTACACCGAGGTTTGGGAAAAAAGCTAGCTTTCAGCACAGCTTTCCACCCCCAAACAGATGATCAGTCAGAACGAGTAATTCAGATACTCTAAGACATGTTGAGGGCTTGTATGATTGATTTTGGAGGTAGTTGGGAATCGAAATTGCCTTTGGTGGAGTTTACTTACAACAATAGTTATCAAGAAACTATTGGCATGGCTCCTTATGAGGTATTGTATGGGAGAAGATGTAGAACTCCCCTACACTGGGATGAAGTTGGAGATAGAGCTGTTTTAGAACCAAAAATAGTGACTCAAATGGTAGATGTAATAGCCAAGATCAGAGACAGAATGTTGTCAGCTCAAAGTCGACAGAAAAGTTACGCCGACCAGCGACGTAGAAATTTGGAGTTTTTAGTAGGTGACCATTTTTAAAGGTATCATCATGGAAAGGAGTTATGAGATTTGAAAAAAGAGGTAAATTGAGTCCAAGATATATAGGACCTTTTGAGATCCTAGAAAAAGTAGGGGCTCGAGCTTACCGAGTGGCAGGAGTTATGAGATTTGGAAAAATAGGTAAATTGAGTCCAAGATATATAGGACCTTTTGAGATCCTAGAAAAAGTAGGGGCTTAAGCTTACCGAGTGGCACTACCGCCAAACTTGGAGGGTGTTCACAATGTCTTTCATATCTCCATGTTAAGGAAGTATGTGGCCTTCTCATGTTATTCGCCATGAGCCAGTGGAACGGACGCCAGACTTATCCTACGAGGAGATGCCTGTTAAAATCTTGGACAGACAAGTTCGTAGGTTGAGAAACAGAGAGATTCCAATGGTGAAAGTCTTATGGCGCAACCAGTTGGTTGAGGAAGCTACCTTGGAAACCAAGCAGGATATGCGAGCACGCTATCCTGAACTGTTTGGTAAGTTGAATTTCGAGGACAAAATTATTTTAAGAAGGGTAGAGTTGTAAGGTCCAAAAGTCCACTAGCTTAATCACCTTAAGATAATTAAATCATGTGATTTAATGCATGTTATTTAGTAGGCTTAATTGCTATCTTTAATTATGTGAATTATTTGAATGCATGAAATATTATGTGATATGTATGATTTTAAAGTTGTTATGTTGGTATTAATTTTGGGTCGTAGGGACGAGCCTAACCTTGAATTGAGTTAAGAAAAATATTTTAAAATAAAGTTGATGGGATGTAGTGTATTTTATTTATTGAGAGAGAGTAAAATTTTAAGGATTTTTAATTGTAATTAATGGGCCGTGTTAGGAACCCATTAGTCACAAAATGGTTTAAGCGTTCAGAATTTCTTCTCTTTTCTCTCATTTGAACGCTCTTTTTTCTCTCAAATCTCTCTCTCAAACGCTGCATCAAGACTAGGGTTCTTCAGAGGCTCGAGGCTAGATCGTCCTACCGCTCAGGTTAATTCCAATCAATCAATTCAGGCAAGTTTTTACTGATTTTGAAACTCATTCAAGAATATATGTATTTTCAAGGTAAAATCCTAGGTGTTTTGATTGATGATCTATGCACGTTCTTGAAAAATTTATGAGTATGTTGCTTGATTGTGATACGTGAAGCATTCCTGATGTGTTCGGTCCTTGTTTATTGAGTTTTGAATGATTTGAAGGCAATAAATCAGATTTTTGGGGTAAAAGTATGAATGAAGGTTTTTGATTCAAAATCTTTGAAATTATTAGTGTATTGGTACGAGTTACTTTTGAAGTTTTGATGTTTTTGAATGTTATTTTTTATGGAAAAGAGTCTCAAAGCATTGTGGGTTTTGAAATAGTGCAGAAAAGAAGAGTTTTCAAAAAAGAAGTCGCGACGGCGCGCCCGCGCTGCTGAGAAGTGCGCCCGCGCCTGAGCCGCGCATTTCGGCGCACAGGCGACGCGCTCGCGCTGCTGAAGCAGCGCGCCCGCGCCGAGCCTCCGCACTTTTGCGTGCGGGCTGCGCGGCCGCGCCGCAGGCTCGACTTTCTCACCCCTATGTACGTATTTTTGGGTCCTAAAAATCATGATTTTGATATTTTTAATGTATTTTAATTATTTTAAGAATGTTTGTGAAAAAGTATCAAGTTTTCGATGTTCGAAACGGATGGAATGCCTCACATGGATCAGTCAAGCTATGTAATGCATGTTTATGTGTCTTTCTTTTGAAAATTTATTCTTCATGAAATATTTTGAAGCATGTAAGCATGTTAGCATCACGAGAAGTTTATGAGCATGAATTTACAATGATACGAAATGATATAGTAAGATGAATGTGATGGTACATGGAAAATATTTTGATGATTTATGCATCTTGTGGTTATTATACGGGGTATGCACTTCGGGATGAGCTCCGGAGCGGCTATCTAAACATGACTCACGGGATGGATATACGGGGTATGCACTTCGGGATGAGATCCGAAGCGGCTATCCAAAGAATGAAAGTTTACGGTCGTAATGTCATATGCTTGTTGATCAACAGGAAATTATGAATGGCTCATTATGACGGTTTTCACACTACTCATACTTCATCACCCCAAATATTGTTATGCTATGGCTACAACAAAGTTATGTTTATTGCATGAAAGCTTAAGTTAATGTTTTCTCTTTAAAAGTTTAGAAAGATCTTTTTTTTATGCATTTTCTTGCTGAGTTTTTAGACTCACTATATTTGAATAGTGCGGGTAATGATGATTTTGATGCATTTATTGATGATTTTATGGGCGGACATGAAGAAGAGGCAGAGGTCGGTCCAACGGGCGATGCATGAGTGCGAATGCTATTGAATGAGTTTTGTTTAAACAAATTTTATGTTTTGATGGGAAAAACAAGTTTTGAATTTTAAGTTGATGATCATGTTTGGCAAAGACTTTTAGATGCTATTTCATTATTTGTGCACTTTTATTACGCTCATTTTAATAAATAAGATGATGCTTCCGCAAAGTTTTTATTTTTCTCAAATTTTAAGTATGCATGTTTGAGTAACGTTCCGATTGAGGAATTGGGACGTTACAATTACTTCGATTGACTTCTCTTTTACGTACCCATGAAGAGATTCTATTAATTTTTTAATTACTTGTTAGTTGTTATAACTTGAGTTAATTGTATCCTTCCATGCTTCGTCAGAGGTAGTGTTCTGATTGAAGTAGAAACTTGGTACATTTTATATCTTATATTTTTATTGGTATTTATATATTAACTGAACTTTTGTTGTTGTTTACATACTTTTATGTGGTTTCACTGATCTTTTGTCAGGTTAAAAATGCAAAATTAGTTTTATCCATTTTGGCTTGTTCTAGGATATCATTAGGAAGAAGAAAGCCATACATTTTATACTAGCATTTTTTTTCCTATGAGCTTTACTGTATTTTATATCTTTTTCGTGCTTAGGCTATTCCTGTATTTAATGTGTTGTTCTTCAGCATAGATTTGAGTTTTTAGTTTCACCGATTCTTTGAGAGTCAAACAAATGCTAAATTTGTGTAATGCTATTTTTAATCGTGTGAGAATTGGGGTATATTCAAAGGGGCATTCAAAGGTGGCCTTTGGGGTGCAGGAGATCTGTATGGAATGTGTAGATATGTGGGATATTTATCTATATTAGGGAGGTGCACGTGCGTTGCACGTGAAAGACCTACAAGAAGATATATATCATAATAATTGCATTAAATTAAAGCATAAATATACAATCAACAATATTTATAGACTAAGCGTTCGAACTAAACAAAATGAATAGAATACCAAAAGATTATATAAGGACTCATGGTCATGTAAGATTGAGTACCGTAGTAATATTCTTTTAAGTTTCCAAACTGAATACAAGGATTATAAACCTTAAAAAAGTAAAACAGTAAAAGATAGCATGATATCATAGTAGATATAAGGACGGAAAACAATTTGTTGCTTGAAACCACAAATTCCTGCTCCATCGTTCTTGCTTTATCTTAATATTGAGAGAATGATTTGCATGCCTTATATGTCTCATTCTCTTTTGGTATAAACACAAAATTTTCGTTGTCGTCAAGATCAATTATAGCTTGTTTTCCTTTTTTCTTCTTTGAAAAACGTGTATGTTCTTTTGTTTTAGCTTGCTTGTCGTCTTCCTTGCCTATTTGGGTAGTAACTCTTAGCTTGTCTGTCAAGGTTGGCTGGTTTGCTTTATCCTTACTTGGGAAAAGCTCGATTGGTTTCTCTGCTCCTGCTATGATATCTAGCATGTCGTTCATCGTTTTCACTTATTTGTCCAGCTCGGTTAAGAATTTATGAGTGTCGTCGTTGAGTTGCTTGAGTGGATAATCCTCCATTGTTTTCGGGGCAGAATGCATGATAAAGTTTTAAAATAAATAGTGAGCTCTTATATGTGTTCAACAATATGTATTATTTAGCACATTAATAGATTAGTATAACCTCATCATTATTTTGATGTACTCTTCCACAGGATATCCGATAAATAATGCTGCAACTTCTTCAAATAGTGTTATTCTTGCGATATTATTTGCATCTTCGATCAACATCGTCAACTGATACATGTAGAATTTGAAGCTTTTAAATCTTTAGAAGTTTCTAAATATTTCATAGTACAAGTTTAGGCAATAAGTAGTGATACAACCTTGGAACCACGATAACATCTAATTTGATGCAATTCATGTCATGTGTCGTCTTTGTAAAGCCTTACAACATTGGTTGCAAGCATACCATGGACACGATGCATTTTCGATCTCCTTTATGCGTCCTTGAATGTAGTAATAAGCATTCTACATTGAATGAAATTTTTTAATATAGCGTATGTTGCTGGTTCTTCTCTAAGTATTTATTTTTTGAATGATGATATGTATATTGAAAAAACATAATGTGAAGAAGGGCAAGTTAAATGGAGTATAATGCAAATAATACTAAGCAAACCCCGGTTAAAGTGCTCCGGTTGTTCAAGATATCTTGAATAGACACCTGTTTAGAATCCTTTATCATCTTCTGAATCCAAAGATCATTTAGTTGAATACCATTCGCATTCGGAAGCAACCTAGAAATTTTTAGTTCATTACAAATGTGAGAAAAAAAAGTGGCATATTTCATTGCAAGGCTTGTGAAATATAACTATATATATATCCTATAAGCATGGTTTTTTGGTTGTCATTCTATCAGATTATTTGTTTACAATGTTTGTATGGTACGGTGAATTTATTGGTATTTATTATCATGAAGAAACACATGAGTTATAACAAACACATAAATGTGGATACATTGAGTTTGCGTTTGTCGTATCGTCACAAATGGGATCGAAAAATATAGCAATTGTTGCAAAAAATTTGATTTGAGGTTTACCTAAATCAGTAACAGTTAAATTTGATAATGTAAATGATTTCGAATAAATAGATGTAAACTAAGAACTCATAAGGTTACCAAGGTATTCTTGAATCTTCAAATTGCATAAAGCAACTTTTGGGTGTTGAGATTTCATCTGTTTCATTAACAAGCCTTCATTGACAGCAAGATCGTCCCATATGAAGACATTTAAAAGCCTCAACCTGTATGCAATTTAAAACGTATTTTCATGGTAATTTAAAAGCTATTTGTTGATAAGTAAACGAATTGATTGAAGCAAAATATCTCTTCTGTAGCTTATGAAAGCATCTTTATTAAAGCAATTCAATGGTTTAACTACCTCAAGGAAGCCAACTATGTCTGTATTGGTTTGTCGTGGATAATGTTAGAATTATCTGTCAGTTTTGTATGTATTTCAAAAAGTAATTCTGCAGTACAAATGTACTGTGATTGGTCTCATAACTGAGTTCGTCGTCGATGTCTTCAAATTTCCGAAAAGCAAGATTGAGTGTGCGGGGCTGTTGCGTTTCTGGAAACTCTATAGCAATTGTTGTTTCCTGAATAGTTAGCTCGAATCTTGGGTACACATTTGCATAAGTTTCGTTGATATGCTTGACAAAAGGTTAGCATCCAAATAGATTATGTTTGTGCGGAGTGCCTGTTGAAATTGTTGAATTACGTTTGAGAAAATGAGGCCACGGATCATTGTGTCCTACCTTTGTAATAAATATGATCGAAAGGTTCAAATGAAAGCAGTAAGATATGATAGAAAAGGGGGCAAATGGATAATAATTCTGATACTACTGACTGGTGTAACTCACTTCTTCATCGATGAAGATCATCTTCCGAATCGTTTTGCCTTGTCTGGTTGCAACTTCAGAACCTTGGCGCAATACGACAAAATTTCTGCCGTTTGCCTGAAGATCCTTTAGAGGTATGATATATGGTTGATCGATGCTTGCATTGACTTTAGCCATCAGTGACAACAAAGAATGTCCCAAAAATAAAGTTGGAAATGCCTGGGACCATTCGAATTCCGAATCAGGTATAAGCAGAGGCAAAGAATGGAAAACTTGGCCAGACACACGGAACGTCTAACAAAAGCCAATTCCCTTTCAACGAAGTGAGAGAAAATACTTTTGTATAATTGCACTTTAGACGGAACAAAAGGGAAAAGTAATTTAATCTTTCCACGATCGCAACAAAAATATGGGGGTTCACAAGGGAACCGACACCAAGGCACCAATGTAAAGAGGCATGAACCTAGAGAGCATGAGTACAACAAAGAGAACAAAAACACATGGACATTAAATCACGAAGAAAACAAACACATGTATATATTATTAGAAGAAAAAAATAACTGGGAAACCATAAAGAGACACCAATCTAGAAACAAGAGAGCAAGAAAGGGAGCAGAGCACGTACCCTGCGACAAAACCAGAGACGGCAGCCGTTGGACAACCTCGCGTCACCATAGATACAAGGTGAAAAATGACAGGAATGTAAAGAAATTCAACAGCGATGAGAATGCATAACGTGAACTTATCAATCCAGAAGACATTAATCATGCAGAAGTGTAAACGGAAAAACATGTAGGATGTATATTGATTGCGGCATAAAAGTAAGCAGCAACCAAATTACAAATAAGACCATGAAAAATAAAACTTTCTATCCAAAACATCAAGGGTATAGAGATAAAATCACAATTGGGAGTGGCTTATTTAGAATATAGATAGATAGATAGATAGATATTTTGTTTGCTTTCGGTGAGGTGAATCCATTCCTATCTATCTCCAACTATATGCATCGTATATGTTGATAAGTTTGGACACAAGTTAAGGAAATTTAAATGATTTTGTGCATGTTTTTCGAAAGTAATTGAATGTTTTGTCTCCAAAAGACCTCAAAGTTGTCCGTTTGAATAAGAGTGCACGGTTTTTTTCTTGCTATGTTGTGTTCTTAATTGTAGTCAAATTTGATCTAATTTGTGCTTAACATGATTTTATGTTTATACCTTTGATGTAATTTGTGATTTAAGACTATATCTTGATGAAGGAACATTAATTCGAAAAAATATTTGAAGAAATATTTGGGTATGTATTCTGTCCATTTTTGTCTTTTTCGTTTCATGGGCTGTAACTTTTTCTCTATGAAATTTCACCTTCAACAATTTTCTCAGTCTCTTCTATCATTTTATTATTTTTAAGGATCATTTTTGGAATTTTTCTGTTTTTTGTCCTGTTTTATTTTTTACCTTAATGATTATTTTCTGATTGGTTGTGTCTAAGAAATAGATAACTCAAATTATTTTTAACGTTTATTTTCAGCTCCTTGCAGATAGTTTACTGAATGAAAATTTATATTTGAGGTGATGGTAATATGCATTCATTTTTTTTTATGTTGTGTTTTATATCACTTTAATTTATATGTCAATCTTTTCCAAAACAATTTTTATGGATTAAATATTGTAGTACTAAAAATATTTGTCCGAACGGGGAAAGAGACCAGAGAATAGAAAAGAGAATTCATCTTTCAGAATTCAAACTTGGCACCTCGCGTGGATTTGAGAAAAAGTAGGTAACATACTGGTTGGACTTCTTTCTCTTACAAAGTAGAGCATTTTTCTCTATCTTTTCCTATTAATCCTTGCTGAGCTGTGATAATGTTGTTGATAGATTTTAAGGCTTGAATACTTTATAACCACTCATATAGAAACATACCATGTGACTGAATTTTTTTTTCTCAAATCGTTTCTTGCAACTAGTTATTCTTGTAATTTACAATCAATGTCAGTGTTCAAGATTATTCATGGATATCCATGTTACGAGTGATGAATTCCTTCTTTTTTTTGGCTAATGTTTCTAAACTTATTCTTCTCGCACTTGCGTAAAAAATATTCTTTGACAAATTAAAATAAATTTGAATTTTCCATGTTATTTTAGGAAACATATTCTAAATGGTTCTACGTTTCTTATTTCCCCCATTGCTTTATTTTATATATTTTTTTATTATTTAATTAACCTACGATCATCCTTTTTCACATGCTCAATAAATGTATAGTTCATACAAGAAAGTGCCACTAGCAGCAGCATTGGCAATCTCGTGCAAAAAAAATTTGTGAATTTTGGATTTGAGCATTCGTCGGAAGGCAATATACTTTTTTTGGTTATTGAGTAGTGTATTATTTGTGCATTTCATCATATTATGTGAGATTTAGTTATTACAATCACTTTCCTTTGTACTAAATCTTACAATTATTTCACATTGGTAGTATCCATGATCGCAAGGGGGGCCTAAATCTGAGCATGCATGATCATGGAGACTAGCAAGCTGTTGGACAATTTACAAAATCTCATTCAAGAATATTGGGGAACCAACCAAACTGCATCTCCATTGGAGATGGGAGCAGGGCTTGTCGATCCCATCAAAGAATTAGAACCAAGCCTTGTCTACAACTTGGATGCCTAGGATTATGTTAACTTCATGTGTGGCCTAAATCTGAGCATGCATGATATTCAAACAATCACAAAGTTTTCGCATTATGTCTGCCACACAAATCCTACACTTGATCTCAACTACCAGTCCTTCATTGTATATTTCAACGGCATTGACACGAAGTCAATAGAGTTTTGGAGGACTCTGACAAACTTGGGTAGCGCGATGCCCGCTATGTGGCGAAAGTAGATGCAATGCAGGGATTTCATGTTAGTGTAGATCAGGATACACTTGTTTTTCGAGGCAAGGATGATTAAAAAAAAAAAAGAGATACAAACTAACTGTGGAGGGGCCCTATCCGAATGAGGGTACTGTTCTTCATGGACATCTGAAGTGGGGCCATCATGCCCGACTTCAATATCGTCGGGCAGTTTACAAATGGTCATCGTGAGCTAAAGTCGGCCAATTTTGGTGACGGTTTGTGCCCATGACATGTTTGTTAGAACATAACTGTATGACGATTGTAGCAGCGACTCTTGCACCTATGAATCCTAAGTGATGGTAGGCTCACTAGCCTTTTCAAGGTCATTAACGTGGCACACCACTAGATGCAATGGCGATTTCACTGTTGCACAATGTTGATGGATGTATCAGTGATGTCCACAATTAACACTAATTTCTTTGAAACCTACAAGGATTCACCATTTTCCTCCCACCACACTTGGTGCTCTTTGAACGAGTCCGAACATACACAAATTCCATTCATGGGCACTTTGTCGATGAAATTCAGAAACACCCGGCTTACTTGTCATCAACCCGAGACCAGCTAGCTTTCAACTTAGCCATAACTCATTCGGCTTGAATTCCTTAACCGGAGCATGACCAGATTCCAAATTCGGTGGACTCAGGAATATGGCCGGAGGAATGCCCAAGATACCCCACATATGGATGTTTTGGTAGCACGCTTCTTTAACAAGGCCATGAAAGCGGAAAATCATCACGCCATTCTCTGCTACAGACACTTTTGGACATGACAAGCATTTTTCCTCCATTGCTAGCTGCTGGAAACTTTGTCCATGGTTCAGGCACCCAGAGCTTTCTCTCGCCATTTACGCACCTGCCTTCGACCCAAAGAAAGACATATATGTCTCATACTTCACAGCTACAATTGATAGCGCAGTAGCTGATGGAATCGATGTCCTCTCCTTGTGATCAATTGGTTCATTGGTTGAATATATCCAAGGAGAAATGCCTCTTGGTCACCAGGGCCGCAGGTAGCATTGGGCTCGCCCTCCAAAATATCGACAGTGTTGTTTCTTGGGATCTCACGGTGGCAGCAAGTACGGTGGATCGTGAATTCGCGGCAACTATTCTAATTGCAGTAACGGATTATCCATCACAGGTTCGTCTTTATACCCACTAAATGACATTGTAGTTTTGGCACATCTTCCACCGGTGAATGTCAAGATCAGTGTTTTAAAAAGCATCCTACGTTGTGCGCTATCGTGCATTTTTATGGTTTAGCTCTACATGATGCTAATATTTTAGCGTTTTGCACGAATAGCGCACGTTATTCTCAAGAAAAGCACGCTATAACGTATGTGGGCAAAGACTAAAGATCCATAATTGACATATTTTGACTAAACTTAAAGGTTCAAACAAGCAAGGTTGGGTCTTGAAGAGGCTAGTGAGCCTACCATCGCTGAGGGATTCATAGGTGCAGGAGTGGTTGTTGCAATTGTCATATGGTTCTGTTCAAACAAACATGTCATAGACACAAACCGTGGCCAAAAGTGGTTAACTTTAGCTCACGAGGACCATCTGTAAACTGTTCGGCGATATTGAAACCGGACGTGATGGCGTGACTTCAGATGTCCATGAAAAATAGTTACCTCATTCAGACATGGCCCCTCCACAGTCAGTTTATAGCTTTTCTTATCATTCTTCCCTCAGAAAACAAGTGTATCTGGATCTACACTAACACGGAATCCCTGCATCACATCTACTTTGGCCACATAACGGGACATCACACTACCCAAGTTTGTCAGAGTCCTCCAAAACTCGACTGACTTCGTGCCATTGCAGTTGAATATGCAATGAAGGACAGGTAGTTGAGATCAAGTGCATGATTTTGGGGGCAGACGTAATGCGAAGACCTTGTGATTACTTGAATCTCATGCATGCTCAGATTTAGGCCACACATGAAGTTTACATAATCCTGGGCATCCAAGTTGTAGACAAGGCTTGGTTTTAAGTCTTTGATGGGATCGACAAGCCCTGCCCCCATCTCCAAGGGAGACGCGGTTTGGTTGGTTCCCCAATATTCTTGAATTGGATTCTGTAAATTGTCCAACAGCTTGGTAGTGTCCATGATCAGGATTATGTTAACTTCATGTGTGGCCTAAATCTGAGCATGCATGAGATTCAAACAATCACAAGGTTTTCGCATTATGTCTATCACACAAATCCTACACTTGATCTCAACTAACAGTCCTTCATTGTATATTTCAACGGCAGTGGCACGAAGTCAATAGAGTTTTGGAGGACTCTGACGAACTTGGGTAGCGTGATGCCCGCTATGTGGCCAAAGTAGATGCTATGCAGGGATTCCGGGTTAGTGTAGATCCGAATACACTTGTTTTTCGAGGCAAGAATGAAAAAAAAAAAAAAAAAAAAGAGCTACAAACTGACTGTGGAGGGGCCCTGTCCGAATGAGGGTACTATTTTTCATGGACATCTGAAGTAGGACCATCATGTCCGGCTTCAATATCGTCATGCAGGTTACATATGGTCATCGTGAGCTAAAGTCGGCCAATTTTGGTGACAGTGTATGCCTATTACATGTTTGTTAGAACAAAACTGTATGACGATTGTAGCAGCGACTCTTGCACCTATGAATCCCAAGTGATGATTAGGCTTACTAGCCATTTCAAGGTCATTAACGTGGCACGCCACTATCTTGACCAGCGTTTTAAAAAGCGTAGTATTGGCCCGTAGCGTTTTTATCCCATCATAGCGTAAATAGCATAGCGCAAAGCGCAAACTATTCGTGCATAATAATTATTTAATTAATTTATTTAATTAAAAAATAGAAAAATACTTATATACAGGTAAAAAAGTGAGATAATTAGGCATGAAACCATAACAATTAATCATTAGATCCCAAAATATAGTTTCAACATCTATATAGTCCTTTTCAACACTAACAAGACCCAACCTTGCTTGTTTGAACTTTAAGTTTGGTCAAAATATGTCAATTATGAGTCTTTAATTTTTTTCCAAATACGTTATAGCGTGATTTTCCTGAGAATAACATGCGCTATTCGTGCAAAACGCTAAAATATTAGCGTCATGTAGAGCTAAACCATAAAAATGCACGATAGCGCACAACATATGACGCTATTTAAAATACTTATCTTGACATTCACTGGTGGAAGATGTGCCGCATTACAATGTCATTTAGTGGGTATAAAAACGAACCTGTGATGGATAATCCGTTACTGCAATTAGAATAGTTGCTGAGAATTCACGATCCACCGTACTTGCTGCCACAGTGAGATCCCAAGAAACAGCACTGTCGATATTTCGGAGGTCGAGCCCGGAGTTACCTGCGGCCCTGGTGACCAAGAGGTCTTTCTCCATGGATATATGCACTCAATGAAGCAATTGATCACAAGAAGAAGACATCGATTCCATCAGCTACTGCGCTATCAATTGCAGCTGTGAAGTCTGAGGCATATATGCCTTTTTTTCTGGGTCGAAGGCAGGTGCGTAAATGGCGAGGGAAGCTTCGGGTGCCTGAACCATAGACAAAGTTTCCAGCAGCTAGCAATGGAGGAAAAATGTGTCATGTCCAAAAGGTGTCTGTAGCAGAGAATGACGTGAGGATTTGCCGCTTTAATGGTCTTGTTAAAAAAGCATGCCACCAAAACATCCACTTGTGGGGTATCTGGGGCATTCCTCCGGTCATATTCCTGAGTCCACCTAATCTGGAATCTGGCCATGCTTCGGTTAAGGAATTCAAGCCGAATGAGTTGTGGCTAAGTTGAAAGCTGGCTGATCTCGGGTTGATGACAAGTAAGTCGGGTGTTTATGGATTTCATCGACAAAGTGGCCATGAATGAAATTTGTGTATGCTCGAACTCGTTCAAAAAGCACCAAGTGTGGTGGGAGGATAATGGTGAATCCTTGTAGGTTTCAGATGGAATTAGTGTTAATTGTGGACATCACTGATACAACCATCAACATTGTGCAACAGCAAAATCGAAATCGTCATTGCCATTTTTCTTTCTTCCTTTAGTTCTTTCTTTCTTTAGTGAGCTAGCTGTGTGTGGGGAGGGAAGGAACCGGCTGTAGCTTAATTTATAGACCCTGACATATTCAATAAGGGGAGAGTTTGAAAAATGACTTTGGTCAACCAAATTTTTTGATTTATGACCTTATTTCAAAAAAACTTTGCAAAATAACCTTCAAATACAAAGGAAATTTAAAAACCAAAACAAAGGAAAAAATTGAGGAAGTTATATTTTCAAATCATGGTCAAACGGAGGTTATTTAGTTAAATAAATCCATTCAATAAGTGATAGAAAAAAAATCATTAATTAATTTAACATCATAAAATCAAGAATAATGCTAAAAGTACCATCAATATATCTTATAAAAATATAAAAATATTTATAATAATTATATCGAATAACTTTTACTATTATATCATAAGATTTTAATATTATATCATGAGATTTTGTATTCAATATGTCAAGAGATTTGAAATTAAATAAAATTTTATATTGATTTTTTTATGATGTAAGATATTTTGTATAAATTTAATTATACATGTAACATTACTCTAAAATCAATTGTTGGGTGGGTTTGTTTCTAGATAATTTTTTTTACAATATATATTTTTTAGCAAATACTTTTAGATAATATTTTAATAATTAAAATAATTCAATTTAAAATTTATGTTCTAAACCGAACCTTGTTATTTAATTCTTACTAGCCATCTATGCACACGCGTTGCGTGTGTAACGAATAAATATAAACATGTTACATGTATAATATAATAAATGAATACTAAAAATATATTACGTATATATTTAAGAAGTTTATGCAATAAAAATGATGCGTCAATGTATAATGCAATAATAACAGTAAAATTTCCTAAATATGGCACAATTACCCTGTAAGTTGGGTTTTTCAATAAACCTCGATGCACATTTCACATATATATATGTGCCCAAATAAAAACAAAAGCAATGAGATACGAATATAACATAACCGAAATACTTTAAAGCATATGTATACACATCATACTTTTACTTCTATTCAAGAATATTTTATTCCCTAAGGTACCGTTTGGTATAAGTACTAATAGTACTTGTACAACTTATCATATCCAATCCTACGTTCTTTTCGTCATATTATTTATCCATTTATTAATTATTTAGTTTACATCAATCAAATCATTAATCATTTATCTTACATCAATCAAATCATTAAACTTAAATTACTATATTACCCTTATAAATAATATTATTCATATTTTATTTATTCTCAAAAAGACAAAATGATAATTTATATTTTTAATATAAAATTCAATCAATTAAATCAAATAAACTATAATCTATCTATCAATCAAATCAAATACTAAATTAACTATCATTTTATATTTAATTTATATTACATTATATTACTTATCCAAATATTATTTATCCTATCCTCGAACCAAACGGTGCCTAAAAATAAAATACAATCATTTAACATTTATATTTTAGAACCTAATTTAACTTTCAATTTAAAGCTAGACACAAATAATTATGTAAGTGAAAACCATCAGAAAAAATAAATTCAACCACATAAAACATAAAAAGAATTATAACATAATAATATAAAATTAGTAACACATGTAAGCAGAAACTGAAGACTGGAAAAAACTTGGGAAAGAGAGCAAAGGAATTTGAGAATGTATAACTCACTAAATTATTTGTAATCGTATGAATTAAAAGGGTAGAACTAACGTGAAATATAATAAACTAAAACTCACCATTATAGCCTCTTAATACAAATCCAATACCTCAATGGCTCAATCTAATTTGTTTTTCTTTACCCAGCCTCCCCAAATTTCATTTAACAGTCTTGGTGTATTTTGACTGAAAATCCAGTAATAACACCTCCAAGCTTGACACAATTTAATGGCCAAAGAAGATTTTCAATTAAATCAGAAATCTATAAATAGTAAAAATAAAATAAGACATAAAAAATTGATGCGGATAAATAAAGGGGGATGTAAAAATTTGGGCAACAGGCATAAAAGTGACCAGTGGCAGTGAACCGAGAATGACTAATGAGAAATGAGTATCGAGGAAAAACTGTTGCACGTGAACCAAATGAAAACTCTCAGATATGAAGAGAAAATGGGGAAAAAATACAAACCATAAAAATTTAAGAGATATTCTCTTGGCATTTGAATTGTTTCTCCGAATAGATACATTAACCATAAAATGTGGATGAATGTATAAATTTACAGTGTCTTAATTAACACTGACACTGCCTTGGATGAGTTTTTTTTGGTTTTTCAATGGCACTGTTAAATCTTACGAAATACAAAAAAAAAAAAAAAAAAAAAAAAAAAAAAAATTATAAAAACAATACTATTTTAAAATAACTGATGACAAGTGAAGTTGGATTAAATGGAATCATGAAGTTTCAACAGACCTGGTTGGCTGATGAGCAAGAGAGCCAGAAAAGTTGTGAGAGGGGATATTAATGGGAGGGAGAGTTGGAGATGTGATAAAATATAATGGGAGAAGAAGGCAGGAGACGTAATGGAATAAAAGGGGAGAAGTTGTGGGGAAGTTAAAGATGTCATACCAAAAATAGTTTTTAAAGGGTGCTCCCACTTAATAAAATAGTAATAGAAGAATATATATATATATATATAAAATTATGTTCCGTAGTTTCTAAGTTGTGTTTTATTTCACCAACTTGATTTGATAATATGTCAAATGAGATTCTTTTATGGATAAATAAACATTAATAGGGTAATACGATTTCTTAGATGCATAAAATAATTATATTTATTTATTGATACACAACATCATATGTCCACATGACACATGAGAAATTCTCTAATGAATTTGTTGTGTGTTTTACTATATAATGAAATAGATTTATAATAATAATCAAAATAATTTATAACAGAAAAAAATAAAAATGAAAATTACCCTATTGGCAATTATCATTTATCATCAAATTCCGATATATAACAATCGAATATAAAATGCTAAGGTCGAAATATCCAATTTAAAGCATTCTTAAATCTCCAAAAATTCCACATTTCAAAATTGAATTTTCGATAAACCATGAAATATTCCTAAATTAGTATCTAACAATTCAAATGTATTTAGATACTCAAATATCAATTTATTCAACTTCATAATTTCGAAACTCCCTAGATTAATAATCTGGAATTCCCGGAAAATGCCAATAATTCGCAAAATTAACATATATAATTTCTAGAGCAATTAACTACCCAATTCTCAATCAATTTACTCCAACGAAAATCCTAGATAAATAAATCTGGAAAATTCGAAATAATTCTTAAGAAATTCGGAAAATACATCGGTACCTCCAATCGGATGAAATATATCACCTACAATTAACAATAAATCATATATCAATTACACAAATTCAAATTAATTGAAAACTCCAAATTTTGAAACCCTAGAATGCAAAATATACCTTCTAGCAAGCCTAAAACTCGACAAAAAGCCGAAATCGAGCTACCCAAGTGTTAAGGAACAAGAACACGACCAAAAACGCTGAAAATCACGTGGCTGTCAGAAAAAGTGGGCCGACGGGTTGTGTTTTAAACCTTGCAAAATGGGTATAACTAGCTAGCTCTCGTCGAAAGGATTCCGAAACTACTTTCGGATCTAAATTTCGATCATCGACGGTGGAATTACAACCATTTGAAGGAATGAAAATGTAGAAGAAAAGAAAAGAAAGAAAAGGAAGAGAAGAAGGAACGTGCGATCGAGAGGGAGAGACTGTGAAGGAGAGAGAGAAAATATGTTGTTTGTAGACGTGTTTGTTTTTATTTCTTTGTATATTTTTTTTTGAGAGTTTATTTCTTTGTATATTACTTCAACTCTTGTAGTCTTGTAAAAATTTAAATATTTGGCTTAATATTTTAATTTGACACTTTAAAATAATTAATAATAAATTTTAATAAATAGCTAAGTTAAGTAATTAACGGAACTGTCGATATTATCCTGTAGGTAACGTGGCTAGTTCTGATTAGTCCAAATCAGTGGGTCCCACGTGAAACCCACTGATTTGGACAAATCATGAGGGTACACGTTGTCCACAGGCACTACCCTGTTTGTGCACAAAACCGTAATTAACATGGGAGGGTCCTTACAGAGGAAGTCCGGAGAATGAGTTGTGGCTAAGTTGAAAGTTGGCTGGTCTCGGGTTGATGACAAGTAAGACGGGTGTTTCTGGATTTCATCGACAAAGTGATCAAATTTGGTGGGAGAAAAATGGTGAATCCTTATAGATTTCAGATGAAATTAATGTTAATTGTGGACATCACTGATACACTATCCATCAACGTCAACATAAACATAAACATTCACGTCATTATCGTATGCCATCGCCATATTTTTTTTCTTTAGTGAGCTAGCTAGCTGTGGGTGAGGAGGGAATTAAGGAGCTGTAGCTCAATTTATAGACCCTGACATATTAAATAAGTGATTAAAAAAATCATTAATTAATTAAACATCATAAAATCATGAATAATGCTGAAAGTACCATTAATATATCTTATTAGGATATTTATAAAAATTATTTCATGAACTTTTGCTATTATATCGTGAGATTTCGATATTATATCGTGAGATTTTGTATTCAATATGTCAAGAAATTTGATAAATAAAATTTTGTATTAATTTTTTTTATGATGTATGTAAGATGTGTTGTACAAATTTGATTGTACATGTAACATTACTCTGAAATCAATTGTTTGGTGGGTTTGTTTCTAGATATTTTGTTTTTACTAGCAAATACATATTTTAATAATTAAAATAATTCAAAATTAAAATGTATGGTCTAAACCGAACCTCATTATTAATTCTTATACGGTGTGGATTCAAACACCTTCAAATTTGACTCAAGCTTTTGTTTATTTTATATATATATAGCTTTAATTAATTATGTTCCGTAGTTTCTAAGTTGTGTTTTATTTCACCAACTTAATTTGATAATATGTCAAATGAGATTCTTATATGGATAAATAAACATTAATAGGGCCAATAGGATTTCTTAGATGCATAAAATAATTATATTTGTTTATTGATACACAAATCATATGTCCACATGACACATGAGAAATTCTCTGATGAATTTGTTGTGTGTGTTTTACTATATAATGAAATAGATTTGTAATAATAATCAAAATAATTTATAACAGAAAAATATAAAAATAAAAATTGCATAATAATAATAATAATAATAACAATAATAATTTACTTTTTACGAAAATAGAAAATAGAAAATAAACTTCATGAGTACGAAGTGGGGAGTAGGATTTTCTTATCCTAATATTTATTTTTCTTGTGACATGAATCATATATATTCCGATCAACTTTTTAATTATAGGACTCGTGGCTTTCTTAATGTGTATTGAATTATTAGTTTCCTTGTTCTTGGACCACCATTAATGTTTCTAATTAGTAATTGAATGTCTAACTCATGTGGAATAAGATCTTCTTCAAGGTCAATTTTTTTCAAAAATTAGTAATTGAATGTGAACCCCACTTCTTATCGCATTTATAGGATGTTTGGTTAAATTTATTAAAAATAATTTATAAGTTTCAAGAGTTTAATTAAAAATTATTTTAGGAGTTTATAAGCTATCACGACTTATTTTAAAAATAAGTTGTTAAAGTGTTTAGATAAACTTATTTTAAACAACTTAAAGATGTTGATATATTTAGTATTATAAGATTTTTTTTATTGTCAAAATCACAAAAAAAGTATAATGTTATGAAACTAATGTAACAACTAACAAGTTATACATATACGAAAATAGTTTTAGAATGAAATTGTATTAAAAAATTAAAATTAATTTATATTTTAAATAGAAAAATTTTATGTTGTTTGGAAAGTTGTTTTAAATTAATATTTAATATTTAATGAGTGGAGAATATAATGGAGATTTATGAAAATATGCAAAGATATTTTGGAGAGATAAAACGTTAAAATTAGATATTAAAAAAGAGGAAGGTGTAGTGACCCGCGTCGGATCACCTAGTAAACAAATCTAATGGCATGCAATGACCTTAAACAGTAAAAATCAGAGATAACTGCATAATCTTAAATATAATACTAACCCGATAGAATACAACCGGAAATGACTGATAACCCAAAATGAATAAATATACAACCCAATCGAATAAGTACATTATATAAACTTAATCTATACCATCGACAACCCCCTACTCCCAAGCCCTGGTCACCGAACAACAATGTCGAGCTCCTAGTAAACCTGAAAATCTGCCCCGTCGAATGGGTTTTTCGAGACAAAATCGAGGACTTAAGCGATGAAAGCGCTAAATACGAAAGTATAAGTATGCACATGTTATGAGTGCATGAATGCAAATGTACGGGTTAGTCAAACTCTGCTCAGTCAAGATTCGCCATGGTATGTAGAACTCTAGGTCGTTGCATCGGGAGGTGGCTCACACACTAGAATAAACTGGGATATAGGTGACCTAATCTAGTACAAGCACGTCTAACCATCACTCAAGGAAAAAAGGGCGGAGCCTTCCCACTAAAATCTATCTCAAGGATATAGGCTCAACATGAATATGTATGCAACATAATAGTCGTGACATAATTTATGCACATAAGAATGTCAGATAACAAACAACACATAAAACATGCATACTCAACCAGGATATTTTGGATAATACTTTCGTACCTCAACAACTGGCCTATATGTACAAGCATTTACAGCCCATCACTACAAACCATGTGAAAGTCATATCACTAAAGCCTTAAATAAGCTAATAGAAACTCTCTATTACTACTAGAGATCTCGGACTATACATTCGGCCTTCGTCAGCCCTCTGATGTCGAAGACTCTAACCCAAGTACAACTCCGCTTCAAGCCTTGTAGCACCACACAGCTCCCAAGCCTCGATAATATTGCTTGAAATACTCAAAATATACTGAAACGTCCCTTACTCGAAATTTTTTTTATATTACATATATGCATCTATACTTAAAATAGATTTTCATAAAATTTAATGCATAATAAAAATCGATTGCATTTTAAAAGTTTAAAAACTCGAACAGGTTAAAATCCATGCAAACGACTATAATCTCAAAAGTATGCAAACTAATGAGAAATAGTAAACATGTGCGGAAAATATCTCAATACATAAAATATCTCATCATAAACTAAATCAACTGAAACATGAGCGGCGAAGGTCACGGGTGTGCTAGCTTGCCACGGATGCACAGAGGTCCATACCACCAGCCGAGACCACAACCTCTTGAATAACATAAAACTCACCTGCACACCATTTAGATCTAGTGATCCTAAAGGCCCAGCATGTTCTACCTTTAATAACGAGTACTACTAAATAAAACCACATGCAAGCACATAACGTATATAAAAATAACCTGAGGATTCTAATGCATGCATGATCGTAAAATCGTATGCATAAACTGCGTCGTAATCTAAATCATAACATAATACATAACATAAGCATTGACATGTCATAAACATAAAAATTATTTTTCTGTGGGTCATATCAGTGAAGTGTGACCATAAACATAAGCGATTGATCAATCTATAAATCAACGTACGCGGCGGCGAGGTTCACCCTGTAGTGACCCTTACCTGGATCACCTACTAAACAGAACTTAGGCATACAATTATCTTAATTAAACGGATATCAGAATAAAACTGCGGAAACCATAAATAATATACAATCCCAAGGCAAGGAATCTGTAAATACCCAAATATTATACAACTAGATCGAACAGCTGTATCAATCCAAATAACAACAGATTAAAACCTAGGCGAAGCTCCAGCTGGCCAACCACTGCCTAGCCCCTCTTGGGTCCACCCGCCTCGTCCAATCGCAAATCTGCCCCATGGAATAGGGTGTCCAGAAACACAGAGTACGAGACGTGAGCATAAAATGCTCAGCACAAGAGTATGAGTATACATGCATGCAAAGTGAACCTATAAACTCGAGGTCAAGGATCAGATAACAGAGATAGACCGGGCCCTGGTATGTAGCACGCTGTGCCGTCGCTTCAGGAGGTGGCTCCCATACCATAATACCAGTGGATTTACCAGACCCAAAGCCATGGAAGTCCATCCACTAACAGGATAGGGTACAACCTTACTAATAGACATCTCGAAGGAGATAGCTCAATATGCAAATGAATGCAGCATAAATTAATGACATATAAACCATGCAGTCACATAATACATGCATACTCAGTCAGGATATCTCGAACAGTACTTTCGTACCTCAAATCAGTGCAAGCTCTACCAACTCTAGGTCCACGCCTATAGTCTGCTCTACACTGCCAAAAGATACTAGTATCATTATAGTGCTCTAAAAGCCTTAACTAAGCTATTGCATACTCCTAAATATTTATAGGAAGCAAAAGCTATACCTTCGTCCGTCGTTATCCCTTTGATGTCGAGTGCCTCAAAACTAGGCCACAACTCCGCTACGACGCTTGGATCGTTATGCCACTTCCGGATTCCCCACAGGACGCCTAGAATTCCCTAGATCTGAGTTAGAAGGCTAAGGAATTGAGAGAGAAGAGAGGAATTGGTGCACTCAAAAGTGAGCTCGGCACCCCCTATTTATAGACAATGATCGGAACCTCCGTTCCTCGATCGGAACGTCCGATCACGATCGGAACGTCCGATCCCGACATCGGAGCTTCCGATCTTGCTCATCTGCCACGTGTCAAAATCTCACTGGTTGACTTCGGATAGAGGTGATCGGAACTTCCGATCCTGCCACACGTCATGCCTGACGTAATTCGATCGGAGCTTTCGATCGCTCCTTTGAAGCTTCCGATCCTGTTCGGAGCTTCCGAACTCACCTTCGGAGCTTCCAATCTCTTCCCAAGTAATTATGATTAATTCCTTAATCACTGATTTTGGTTACGGGCTACTACATTCTCCCCCACTTAAGATATTTCATCCTCAAAATCAGATCTTAAGTACTGAATGTAATACAGAAATCAGAAACATTCTTTATTCAAATCAAATGTTTACAGAGTTTGCAACTGAATACAACTTAAGAATGAAATCAAAACAACTCAGGATGGTCTTCACGCATCCTGTCCTCAAGCTCCCAAGTAGCTTCCTCAGTGCCTCGGCGCTGCCACTGAACTAAAACCAGAGGAATGACTTTGTTCCGCAAAACCTTATCCTTATAATCCAGGATACAAATAGATTTCTCAACATAGGTCAAATCCTTGCTCACCTGAACCTCAGACCGCTACAGAATATGAGACTCATCCGCCACATACCGCCGCAACAGAGATACGTGGAACACGTCGTGAATACTGGAAAGATGCGATGGCAAAGCTAGTCGATAAGCCAAATCGCCAATGCTCTCCTAGATCTCAAACGGACCGATAAACCTGGGAGACAACTTGCCCTTAAGGCCAAATCTGAGAATTTTGCGGAAAGGTGACACTCTCAGAAACACTTTCTTCCCGACATCGAACTGCAAAGGCCTACGCTTGGTGTTAGCATAGCTGGCCTGACGATCCTGTGCAGTCTTAATCCGTTTCTTTATCTGATCAACAATGTCTACCGCCTGCTGGATAAACTCGGTCCCTCAGCCTGTCTCTCCCCCACTTCTTCTCAGAAGAGTGGAGTACGACAACGTTGCCCATACAACGCCTCAAAAGGTGTCATCCCAATACTAGTATGATAACTGTTGTTGTACGCGAACTCGATCAATGGCAAATGATCCTGCCAGGCTGAATCAAAATCCATGACGCACGCTCTAAGCATATCCTCCAAAGTAAGGATAGTGCGCTCTGACTGACCATCAGTCTCCGGATGATAGGTATTACTCAAACTGAGAGTAGTACCCATCGCACGCTGAACACTCCCCCAGAATCTAGAAGTAAACCTGGGGTCCCGATCGCTGACAATGCTCACAGGCACTCCATGAAGTCGAACAATCTCCTGAATGTACAACCGAGCCATACGATCCACATTGTACTCCCGGCTATAGGAAATGAAATGCGCTGACTTAGTGAGTCGGTCCACCACAACCCAGATAGCATCACAGTTCCTCGGGGATACCGGCAAATGGGTCACAAAGTTCATTGTGATAAACTCTCATTTCCATTCAGGAATAGGCAGACTGTGAAGCAATCCTCCAGGTCGTCGGTGCTCTGCCTTGACCTGTTGACACACCAAACATCTCTAAACAAACTGATAAACACTGCATTTTATTCCTTTCCACCAGAAACGAGTACGTAGATCCTTGTACATCTTGTTGCTCCCAGGATGAATACTCAACTTAGTGCGATGCGCCTGAGACAAAATCTCCTCTCGCAACTCTACATCCTGCGGAATCACAAGCCTACCAGACAAACACAGAAAGTCATCTGACTGATAATGAAATCCAGACGAGCTACCCTCGTTAGCTAGATGAGCTAAACGCTGGGTCTTCGAATCAGAAATCTGAGCATATCGAATCCGCGAATACAAAGCTGGCTCAGATAATATCGCAAACATCTGGATACTCTGCATACCTTTCTTATGCTTGAAAGTATATCCTGAAGTACAACAGTCACTGATCGCACTAGACATCGAACAAGTCTGAAGTACGGATAGTCGCACCTTGCGACTCAATGCATCAGCGGTGAGATTAGCAGCTCCCGGATGGTACTTAATCTCGCAATCATAGTCCTTAGCAAGTCCATCCAATGTCTCTGCCTCATGTTCAACTCCGCCTGAGTGAACAAATACTTGAGACTCTTATGGTCGGTGAAAATCTCAAATTTCTCACCATACAGATAATGACGCCAGATCTTCAAAGCGAACACAATGGCTGCCAATTCCAAATCATGGACTGGGTAGTTGTCCTCGTGAAGCTTTAGCTATCTAGAAGTGTATGCGATCACATGCCCATTCTGAGTCAGGACACAACCTAACCCCTGAAGAGAAGCATCAGTGTATACCACATGCCCTCCAGATCCTGACGGTAATGCCAACACTGGCGCAGAAGTCAACCGCCGTCGAAGCTCACAGAAGTTCTCCTCACACTCGGAGGACCACTCGAAATCCAAACCCTTGCGGGTAAGCTGCGTCAAAGGTCGAGCTAACTGAGAGAAGTTCAGAATAAAGCGACGATAATATCCTGCTAGACCCAGAAAACTACGAATCTCAGCAACTGTCGTCGAACGCGACCAATTAAGCACCGCCTCAATCTTGCTTGGATCAACGGAAATCCCCTCCCTGGATATGATATGGTCAAGAAAGACCACTCGATCCATCCAGAACTCACACTTGCTCAGCTTGGCGTACAACTGCTCATCCCGAAGAGTCTGCAGTACCAACCGCAAGTGAGAAACATGCTCTTCCGTATTACGCAAATACACCAAGATGTCGTCAATGAAGACCATGACAAACTTGTCCAAATACTCCCTGAAGACACGGTTCATCAGGTCCATTAATATAGCCGGTGCATTAGTCAAACCAAATGGCATCACTAGAAACTCGTAATTCCCATAGCGAGTACGGAATGCAGTCTTGGCTACGTCCTGATCTCGGACTCTCAACTGATGATACCCAGATCTCAAGTCAATCTTGGAGTAAACTGAAGTGCCCTGCAGCTGATCTAACAAGTCATCAATATGAGGCAAAGGATACTTGTTCTTCACAGTGACTCGATTCAGCTGTCGATAGTCAATACACAGCCGCATCGACCCATCCTTCTTCTTTACAAAAAGAACAGGAGCTCCCCAAGGAGATACACTAGGACGAATGTACCCCTTGTCCAGAAGATCTTGTAGCTGATTCTTCAACTCACGGAGCTAGACGATACGGTGCTCGAGAAATAGGCAAAGTACCCGGCATCAACTCTATGCCAAACTCGACTTCCCTAACAGGAGGAAAACCCAGAATCTCATCAGGAAATACATCTGGAAATTCATCCACAATAGGAATACTCTCTATCCCAATACTCTCAGTGGACAAATCAACTGCATAGATAAGGTAGCCTTTCCCGCCAGACTCTAGAGCTCAACAGGCTCTCAAAGCTAATACCAAAGGCATCGGGGGTCGCGCTCCCTCTCCATAGAAAAACCAGCTATCACTCCCCTCCGGATGAAAGCGTATTAATCTCTGGTAGCAGTCCACTGAATCTTGATAGGTAGTCAACATATCTATTTTCAGAATGCAATCAAAGTCGTCCATCGCAAGAACCATGAGATTCGCTAACAGAATGTTCCCCTTGAACTCTAAAGGGCAACCCATCACTAGACGCTTAGCCAAAGCAGATTGGCCCGTCGGAGTAGAAACAGACATCACTACGTCTAGTGCAATGCATGGTAACTTATGCCTCTTAACAAAACGTGCAGAAATGAAGGAATGAGATGCACCAGTGTCAATAAGTACAAGAGCAGGTATACCATAAAACATAAATGTACCTGCGATGACTTTCTCATTCTCCTCCACTGCCTGATCATGTCTCAGGGCAAACACCTGGCCAGAAGCTCGTGGCCTCAAATGAGAACTCTCAGCAGGCTGTCCCTGCGACCTCTGCTGAACGGTGGCCTGAGAACTAGATTCTGAACCAGAACCGCCTCCCCCAGATAGTGGACAATCCCTCCGGATATGACCAGTCTCTCCACAATGGAAACAAGCTCCAGAAGCTCTATGACACTTGTCAGATGGATGGTTCTTCCCACAGTGATCACACTTGTCCTTCTTTTTGAAACGAACAACACCAGCAGAGCCAGAGGAAGAAGAAGTAGATCCAGACTTCTTGAAAGATTGGGCATGGGGACCCAAAGAAATAGA
The DNA here is from genome assembly GCF_033568475.1 of Henckelia pumila. Classification (NCBI taxonomy): domain Eukaryota; kingdom Viridiplantae; phylum Streptophyta; class Magnoliopsida; order Lamiales; family Gesneriaceae; genus Henckelia; species Henckelia pumila. The sequence continues at coordinate 379 of NW_027331852.1, read as the reverse complement.
AGGTCTCGACTGAGAGAAAGACCTGTTTTTCCGAATGCTGTCCTCTGCCTAGTGACAACGGCTCACCAAACCCTTGTAGGACATGTCGTGGCCGACCGCCACACGCTCGTGGATCTCAGGGTTAAGGCCCTGAAGGAACAGATTATACTTCATCCCAGAGCTGTCAGCAATCTCGGGGCAATAGGATAGCAGATCAAAGAACTTCTGCTGATACTCATCAATAGACATAGCTCCCTGTCGCAGACTCAATAGCTCTCCCGCCTTCGACAGACGGAGTGCAGGAGGAAAATACAGCTTCTGAAAAGCTGTGCGGAACTCGGCCCAGGTGGCTACTCCTCTCGCCGCAACAAAAGATGCAGAAGTAAACCTCCACCTGCGC
>NW_027331851.1:0-185948 GCF_033568475.1 Henckelia pumila | reverse complement strand
GCACGTCCATCCAGAAGATAACCAAGGGTCTCCATCTTCTGCTCCTCGGTGCATTGGAAAGTCTGAAAAGTCATCTCCATGTGGTCTAACCAGTTCTCCGCATCCTCCGGAGACTCACCTCCAACCAAGGGCTTAGGCCCCATCTGCAAGAATCGACGTACACTGAAACGGTCCTCATCTCGATGACGATGGCGGCGTTCCCAAAGAGGCTCCCGGTCGGCATCACCCCAACGCCCACCAATACTGCCATGAGAACTCTGGTCGTCACGATGTGCCATCTACAAAATTAACCTAACGGTTATCTTATGTAGAATCCAAATCCCAAGAATACTTTGCATGCTCTGATACCATAAATGTAGTGACCCTTATCTGGATCACCTACTAAATAGAACTTAGGCATACAATTATCTTAATTAAACAGATATCAGAATAAAACTGCGGAAACCATAAACAATATACAATCCCAAGGCAAGGAATCTGTAAATACCCAATTATTATACAAACAGATCGAACAGTTGTATCAATCCAAATAAAAATAGAATAAAATCTAGGCGAATCTCCAGCTGGCCAACCACTGCCTAGCCCCTCTTGGGTCCACCCGCCTCGTCCAATCGCAAACCTACCTCATGGAATAGGGTGTCCAGAAACACAGAGTACGAGACGTGAGCATAAAACGCTCAGCACGAGAGTATGAGTATACATGCATGCAAAGTGAACTCCCTATAAACTCGAGGTCAAGGATCAGATAACAGAGACAGACCGGGCCCTGGTATGTAGCACGCTATGTCGTCGCTTCAGGAGGTGGATCCCATACCATAATACCAGTGGATTTACCGGACCCAAAGCCATGGAAGTCCATCCACTAACAGGATAGGGTACAATCCTACTAATAGACATCTTGAAGGAGATAGCTCAATATGCAAATGAATGCAGCATAAATCAATGACATATAAACCATGCAGTCACATAATACATGCATACTCAGTCAGGATATCTCGAACAGTACTTTCGTACCTCAAATCAGTGCAAGCTCTACCAACTCTAGGTCCACGCCTATAGTCTGCTCTACACTGCCAAAAGATACTACTATTATTATAGTGCTCTAAAAGCCTTAACTAAGCTATTGCATACTTCTAAATATTTATAGGAAGCAAAAGCTATACCTTCGTCCGTCGTTAGCCCTTTGATGTCGAGTGCCTCAAAAATAGGCCACAGCTCCGCTACGACGCCTGGATCGCTATGACACTTCCGGATTCCCCACGGGACGCCTAGAATTCCCTAGATCTGAGTTAGAAGGCTAAGGAATTGAGAGAGAAGAGAGGAATTGGTGCACTCAAAAGTGAGCTCGGCACCCCCTATTTATAGACGATGATCGGAACCTCCGTTCCTTGATCGGAACGTTCGATCACGATCGAAACGTTCGATCCCGACATCGGAGCTTCCGATCTCACTCATCTGCCATGTGTCAAAATCTCACTGGTTGACTTTGGATAGAGGTGATCGGAACTTCCGATCCTGATCGGAGCTTCCGATCCTGCCACACGTCATGCCTGATGTAATTTGATCGGAGCTTCCGATCGCTCCTTCGGAGCTTCCGACCCTGTTCGGAGCTTTCGAACTCACCTTTGGAGCTTCCGATCTCTTCCCAAGTAATTATGATTAATTCTTTAATCACTGATTTTGGTTACGGGCTATTACACACCCAACCTTAACACGGGGATTCCCTACGCCTCTTATGCCACTTCACCCAACCTTAACACGGGGATCCGTAGGCTCCTGAACATAATTGTCACAATTCACATCAACTTCCCAAAAATATTTCCTTTAAATGCCCTTAATATTAACATAAAATACATGCATGAATCATGAACTTAAATATATCATCTTCCTTAAAATTATGCCCGTAAATATATATTTAATTCATTTTCCATAAAAATCATATTTATATCAAAATATACATATACATCTATTAAATATATGTTTACGGACTGTTTTGTTTGTTACTGGCTAGTTCGAGTTGCTGCCCCTTAACTAAAGCCCTTAAACTCATCTTCGTCCGATAACACTTAGATGACTCATTAACACTTAAAATGGCCCAATATTACTTAGACTAGCTCAATCACACTTAAATTGATTCAATTATACTAAGATTGTCCTAATAGTACTTAGTCCAACCAAATAAATTAAAAAATTTAGGCCCATTAACAAATTTAGCTCAATTATTAAATTAAGCCTCCAATAACTATCTTAAGCCTCATAAGCTTGGCTAAATAAATAAATCGATTCATTCAAGCCCAAATAACACTTTATCCCAAATAAACAACTCAAGCCCAATAAATAAGTTAAACTCAATAAACATTTTAGATCCAATAACTAAATTAAGCCCAATGAATAAACTAAACACTTAGACTCTTAAATAAATTACCCGACCCAAAATAAATAATCCAGACCCAAACCATAACATATGACCCTAATACACTTGACTCGACCCGGACAACCCACTTGGCCGAGCTCTCCCTAAGCTGCCCGCTAGATAAACCACCCTTAAAACCATCCAAGTGTTCACCTAGCCGACACTAGTGCAAGACATCTTAAACCAAGACCCAAAGGGGCCTAACCCAGCCATCAACCAGTGAACAACAACTAAGACCCAGCCATGACAGAAAAATCATTCACAACCAAGTCACAATGCATAAAAACGTGAATGATGCATGAATTAAAACTTGAGTTACCATATCCACATACAAATGCAACAACACAATTTAATCATCAAAACAGTGAATATAATGATCTAAATGGTGTGAGAAAGGAAGGGTATATTATGTCTTTGCGTTTAAAACGCACAAAAAACTTATACGATTGCGGTTGCGCATATCGGGACTCAGGTCAAATCCAATTTTGAAAACTCAAATCCCTAAATTGCTGATTTTTGCCTCTAATATCCTCAACTAGCTTTCGATCTGCGAAAAATCACACAATGGTCAAAAGTCAACTCTGGTCAAACTTTGACCAAAAATTACCGAACTTTATTGCGCTCTCACCGCTTAACGATTTCAAATCTCGACTCGAAATTTGAATATTTGGATCCATCACGTCGAACCGGTCAAAAATGGTTAACTTGTCGGAGGTCACCGGAAATTGGGGAAGACGGCGGCGGCGCGGCGACGATGGCCAAAACTACTCCAAAAATTTTGAAATTTTGCAGTCTTGAAGATCTCAAAGAGACAATTTTAATGGACTAAACCACGACCGGAATGGACAACCGTGGCAGCCGAAATCGGCGATTTACAGAGGCGGCGCCGGCGAGGGAGTTGTGCTCCGATCCATGCGATTTATCCACAAAATTGGCTGACTTGTCAGTGGTTAGTGAGTTTGCTGATGTCTTTCCTAATGAGATTCCAGGATTGCATCCGACTCGAGAGGTAGACTTCAGTATTGAGCTAATGCCAGGTACTCAACCAATTTCTAAAGCTCCTTATCGTATGGCTCCTATTGAATTGAAAGAACTGAAAGAGCGGTTAGAAGATTTTCTTGCCAAAGGGTACATCAGACCGAGCATTTCACCCTGGGGCGCTCCGATTCTGTTTGTACGAAAAAAAGATGGTTCAATGAGGCTTTGCATCGACTATCGGCAACTGAATAAGGCAACGGTAAAGAATCGATATCCTTTGCCTTGTATAGATGATTTGTTTGATCAGTTGCAGGGTTCTTCAATATATTCAAAGATTGATCTATGATCTGGTTATCATCAATTGAGGGTACGAGATAAAGATATCTCTAAGACCGCTTTTAGAACCAGGTATGGACATTATGAGTTTATTGTCATGCCTTTTGGCTTAACGAATGCACCAGCCATGTTTATGGGATTGATGAATCGAGTATTTCAGAGATACTTAGATGAATTTGTCATTATCTTTATTGATGATAGTTTGATTTATTCCAAGAATCTGTGTGATCATGCTGACCACTTGAGAATTGTTTTGAAAACGTTGCGAGAAGAGAAATTATATGCCAAACTGTCAAAATGTGAGTTTAGGTTGCAGAAAGTTGTGTTTCTCGGACATATCATTTCAGGTGATGGTATTTCAGTTGGTCCGAGTAAAGTTGAGGCAGTGATTAGTTGGCCGAGACTGACATCTGTACTAGAAATATGAAGTTTCATGGGATTAGTCGGGTATTACCGTCAATTTATCAGAGATTTCTCTTCTATTGCGAAGACTATTACATAGTTTACACAGAAAAATACACCGTATATCTGGTCTGAAGCTTGTGAAGCCAGTTTCCTTGAACTAAATAAAAGATTGACGAGTGCACCAGTCTTGACAATTCTTTCAGGTACTGGTGATTTTGTTGTATATTGTGATGCTTCTCACAGGGGACTAGGATGTGTTCTTATGCAGCGAGTTCATGTTGTTGCGTATGCCTCAAGACAATTAAAGCCGCATGAAATCAGATATCCAATTCATGATCTTGAATTGGCAGCTATTGTATTTGTATTGAATATTTGACGACACTATCTGTACGGTGAAAAGTTTGAAATCTTTTCTGACCATAAAAGTCTGAAATATCTGTTTACACAGTCTGAATTGAACATGAGGCAACGAAAATGGCTCGATTTATTTAAAGACTTCGATTGCGAAATTAAATATTATCCCGGGAAATCCAATGCAGCTGCTGATGCACTTAGTCGAAACATATGTTCTCTTTCTTTATCTACTATTGGTATCTCTCATTTAGTAGATGACTGTTGTATTTCTGGATTAATATTTGAAACAGATTTTAAATCTATTCGAGTATGTGCTATTCGAGCTGAGCCAGATTTGTTGATTAGAATCAGAGAAGCGCAGAAAAATGATCAAAGTATTCAGAATTCGATTGAGATGGTCAAAGAAGGACACCAATCCGAATATAAGGTCAGTTTTGATGAGGTTCTTTATGTGAATAACCGTATTGTTGTGCCGAATATTTCTGAGTTGAGGCAGGATATTTTGAAAGAAGCTCACTGCAGTCGATACAGTATTTATCCTGGAGGTAGAAAAATGTACAACGACTTGAAGAATCAGTATTGGTGGAAACAAATGAAGTCTGATGTAGCTGAATTTGTAGTTAAATTCTTGAATTGCCAACAGGTGAAGGCTGAAAGAAAGAAACCATGTGGTTTACTACATAGTTTATCCATTCCTGAATGGAAATGAGATCATATTTCCATGGATTTTGTAACGAAGTTACCATGATCATCCCGAGGATGCGATGCTATCTGGGTTATTATTGATCGATTGACGAAATCAGCGTGCTTCATTCCATACAAAATGACGTTTAGACACAAACAAATGGCAGATTTATATGTCAATGAAGTGGTAAGATTGCACGGAGTGCCAAAGTCTATTGTATCTGATAGAGATCCTCGATTCACATCACACTTTTGGCACAGCCTACAACAAGCTCTAGGTACGAAGTTACATTTGAGTACTACTTATCATCCTCAAACTGGCGAAAAATCTGAACGAACTATTCAAACACTTGATGATATGCTTAGAGCTGTGGTGTTAGATTTTAACACTACTTGGCAAGAGTCATTACCACTGGTGGAGTTCTCATACAACAATAGCTATCAAATGAGTATTGACATGACTCCATTTAAAGCATTGTATGGAAAGAAGTGTAGATCACCTCTATACTGGGATGATATGTCTGAAACGCCTGACATTGGACCTGATATGATCAGAGAGATGCCTGAGAAGGTAAAACTGATTCAGAAACGAATGAAGATGGCACAAGATCGACAAACAAAGTATGCCAATATCAGACGAAGACCGTTATGTTTTGAGAAAGGAGACTGGGTATTCTTGAAGATCTCAACTTTCCGAGGCACACTTAGATTTGAAAAGCGAGGAAAGTTATCTCCATGATTTATTGGTCCGTACAAGATTCTTGAGAAGATAGACAGTTTTGCTTATCGACTCTCTCTTCCTCCATCTTTGTCTGGTATCCACGATGTATTCCATGTCTCTATGCTTCGAAAGTATAAGCCTGATTAATCTCATATTGTAAGGCCCATGATTATTTGATTTAATCCGAGATTATTTAATTTTAATCCAAGATTATTTAATTTGAGAATTTTTAGAGTTTAGATTTAAATTCTAATATTCTTAAATTATTTAGGATTGAAATTGAATGAAAATAAGGGTTGAGGACCGAATTGCAAATATTGAAGATTTGAGGGACTAAATTGCAATTTGGCTTGAATATATCTAAATTTGAATTGAATATTCAGCATATTCACGTGTACTTTGCATATCTACTTCAGAAATTCAGAGCAAAACACCGAGACCTCATTTTCTTCTTGGATTTGGATTTTCAAATCTTCACATCTTTTTATCCGGTTATCCGATTTCAATTCCGAACATAGCGCTGCGATCCTCTTGAGACGAGCTTTGATTTGGTGTAAGTATTCTAATGATTCAACATATTTCGAGATTTTGTATGTGAAGAAATCAGATTATGCTCTTGAATTTGTGTTCTTGAGTTTGTATATATTACCGTATCAAAGTCGAATCAAAGAACGGATATCGGTTGTATTTGATATGATTTCTAGCATGTGTGTCGACCTATAGAGCCTCTGATATGCTGGTTTATGTTGTTAATATGCTGATATATGTGGTGTATGATTGTTGGTTCGAAGTCGGTATCGTTTCGGTTATCAATTTTCAATCGTTACGCCGCCGATTCATGAATTTGATCGAGTTTGAATATTAATTGATTGAGCTGTGTTTATATGAGTTCTTTGCTGATATTAGTAGCTTGATATGCTATATTTTTCAGAGGGTATTGAAGTTGATCAAGCTCGAGAATTCAGTCTTCAAATCGGTTAAGACTTGAGCTAGGTTTGAAGTTGTTTGCTTGTGAAGATTGCATGATGATTGAGCTGGGAAGTGGATTAGAGTTTGATATATGTGTTCTTATTGTGTGTTTCAGATTTGAAGCTTTCAGAACTGAGACAAAACAAGAAGGTATAAGACAACATCGAGAGTCGGGAATTTAAGACTCAAGAATGACGCTTCTTGAGTTATTCCGCAAAAACCACATACTTTTTTATTGTTGTGTTTATCTTATTGATGTTTTTGATCTATTTTAGGTAGTGGATCTTTATTTGATATGATACGATATAAGATATGAATTGATTCTTATGCCAAGGTCAGATGGACCATATTTTCGAGTCTGATGAGACGACGATAGATGGATATACATGTCAAGATCGTATACGAATCTTGATGGCAAAGAGTGTGATAGAAATCAATTCTTTATATATGCGTTTACTCTATTCTTGAGTTGAAATGTTTAGAGTCAATATGAATTTATTTAACGCATGTATATGTTTATTATACTGAGAATTGTATTCTCACCGGAAGTTTCCGGCTGTTGTCTTGTTTTGTATGTGTGCATGACAACAGATGGGGCTGGATCTGGCCAAAGTCGAAGCGCTCATGAGAGAAGATTAGAGGTGGATTCGGGTTGTTTATAATTGAAACGATGTTTATAAATCCTAGCTAGCATGTTAGAAAACACTTAAGTTGATGTTCTTGAGAAGTTGATGAACACTTGTATAGTTTTATGTGTTTGTTGGATGTCAAGTTGTTGGTTTGATGTATCAACTTGGTATAAATATGTGTAGATCTTGTTTGTTGTATTTATACATGTTTTAATCTTGTACAACATGGATTGAAATGAGTTGGACTGATCAAATATTGCTGTTGAAAAACAGAGTAGGAAGCTGATGTTGCATGTTTTTTGCTCGCAAGCGCACGATGTCAAGTTATAATATAGGAATTAAGTCCAAGTCGATCCCACGGAGAATGAATAAATGATATTATATCAAATATTTGCAACTAATAAAATCCTAATCCTATGTAGAGCTACGAAAATGGTTTGATTTTTATAAAACTAAAATTTGCAAGAAACAAAACTAAATAACCACGAGTTCACGAGAGAAAAATTCAATAAGCGAAGAATGCTAGAGGTTCGACTTCACTTGACTGTTCACCACAATTTATTTCTAATTATTGTTCAATTATCAATTCTTCTAGTTTATTAGCCAAGAATCTCTATTATTTTCTACTACCTCTCTCGAGTGTCAAGCAGAAATTCGTATTCAATAACAAACTCAATATCTCTATCAAAGTTCAATTATTAAATCTGGTAAAAAGCACAAGAATTCTTCTAATGACTTCTATGGAGTTATATGCCTCTCGAATAGTATAAACACCATAGATGTATTTTTCTATGTCGTATTCAAAATCTCCTCTCTCGAGTGATAGATTCAAAACAAAATATCATTCAATCTATGGCCAGTAAATTGAAAGCATTAAAATCAGGAAAACACAAATAAACTGTGCGAAGAAATTTAAATATATAAATCAAAATATGTCAGTCATGGTTTTTAGTCAAGATCCGTCTACCTCTAGACTAAGAAATTAGTTCATAACAAATTCAAAGACCAAACAAAACTTGTTCTTCAAATAATCCATCAAACTAGAAAAATAGAGTTTAAAGGAAAACTAGAACGAAGTAAAATTAAGCTTTTCCGTCGCCGGTTGCCGCTGTCTTCTGTCTTCGTATCAACTTCTCGAGCTCTTGTGCACTTCAAAACTCTCAATAGCCGTTTCTATGCTCTGAAAACTCTCTAAACCCTCGTATCCTCCAGAATAAGTCATAAAATCCCTTTTAAAACTCGATTAAAGACTTTCCATATTTTTTGAGACTGCGCAGCGTTGGAGCGCTAATAATTCGGCGCTGGGGCGCTCAAGTTTCGTATTTTATTTTTCAATGATGGACGTCTAGCACTGGAGCGCTCAAAAGACAGCACTGGGGCGCTTGGGACATGAATATACGGGCGCTGGAGCGCTGGAAAACTAGAGCTGGGGCGCTACTTATTCTTCCATTTCACCATCTGCGCATCATGTTTGTAAAAATCATAACTTAAGTTCTAGCCGTCGGATTGAGCTGAAATTTTGACAGCAACTTTAAAACATCCTAAACTTCAATTTGAACTGTGAAGATCGGATTTAGGTGTCTGTAACATTCCCAGTAATTTTCTGAAGTTTGTTGTCCCGTAATTCGGCTTTCCGCTTCTTCTTGATATTTTTCTTCAAATCCTTGCAACTCACAAAAACAACAACAAATACGCATAATATTCACTCGATACATCACAAAATCCAAGTCAAATCATATATAAATTAAGTGCATATCAAATCCCCCAAACTTAGACTTTTGCTAGTCCCGAGCAAAACAGTAATGAGCAATATAGTCGACCTCCGAATTTATTCATTCCAAGATTCAATACACATGTCGGCTAATTTTCTCAAGAGTTCTCGTGTGTGTGTGTGATTTTCCAATCTCATCTACCCACCTAAATTTCGGTAAAATCATGCAATCCGTAAGCTTCATAAAATCATTAACTCCGCCTCAAGTTTCAAAATACTCTCAACCAAGTTCAACTTTTACTCACACAGATCAACAGGACTTTTTCGGTTAACATTAGACTCAAGTATAATCAGCAGGAGATAAGCATCCATATATATATCAATGTAAACAAGGACTCATGATGCAAAGTAAAGGGAATTAAATATTTTCAATTTGTGCAGGATTATGAGTAGCTAAATTTTTTTTATTTGCATTGCCAGACATTAGTCTTGGCTTTCTTCTACTCCATACATCTCCATCTTTATGCCTTGTATTTGGACTAGAATTTCAATCCTTTTTTTTTTCTTTTCAAGGCCTCCCCTCACCTTACTTTCTCCGCCATTACTTTTTCTTTGAACTTTTTAGCTACTCAATTTGTTGTGGATTTTTCATGAATATAGAATGGCTAAAAAAAACTCAATAGATTCGAAAAAAAACACCTAAATCACTTCTGTGATCTTAAAAATCTACCTCAGTTTCAAATAAAAATCACAAGAGTTAAGAATCAAATCCTGTAATCCATATCACAAATCCACATAATTTTTTTTAATTGCTAGGAGTATCGAAAATCATGGCATTCGTGCATAAATGTGAGAACTCAAGATTAAATATAGCTAACATAAACTTTTTCAGCACACAAAATTTATTTTCATTATAGGCCAACACAATTACAACATCATGCCTTCAACTCCAACTAACTCATAAAAAATTTCAAATTTTCACAATTTTTAAACACCCCCCCAAACTTAAATTGTGCATTGTCCTCAATGTACAGTATTCATTAAAAACAAGGGACATATACCTTAGGCACCAAGCGTCAGTACTCAGCACCATCTTAATCACTCAAAACTCTTCATCAGGGGTGGCTCCTAAACTCTTTCAGCTCCATACTTTTTAACCTACACAATTCAAAATCATTATTAACGTCTAGTTTCCTCATAATAAAAATAAAAACAAAAACAACTAAAATAAAAGAAATAATAAAGCAAATAAAAAAAAATTTCTTGGGTTGCCTCCCAAGAAGCGCTTAGTTTATAGTCTATAGCCCGACTATATTCTGATTCTAGCCCGGTTCCACTTTGTTGGAGGTCTTTTCCTTTTCTTTCACCCTCCAAACATATTCAACAATCTTCTTGATCTTTGCTTTCTTTCTCTTCTTCTTCTTTGCTACCTTCGGATCATTCTCTCTTGGCAATTCTACAGCACTAACAACTTTGCAGCAACATTCCATCTTCTTTGATTGCTTAATCATGAACACTTTTTCCATGGATGAATTTTTAACCTCCTTTATAAACATTAAAGATCACCTTCTCACCATCAACTCCCATCGTCAACTCACCTTTCTTCACATCAATCTTGGCTTCAGCAGTAGCCAAGAACGGTCTCCCCAAAATCAATGGCATATTTGCATCCTCCTCCATATCTAGCACAACAAAATCCGCAGGAAAAATAAATTTATCTACTTTTACCAGTACATCCTCAATGATTCCAAACGGATATATGATAGATCTGTCAGCTAGCTGCAATGCGATTGTCGTGGGTTTCACCTCTCCAAGTTCCAAACTCCTGAAAACAGACAAAGGCATTAAGTTAATGCTAGCTCCTAAATCACAAAGTGCTTTATTAAAATTAGAAGAACCAATAATGCAAGGAATCGTAAAACTCCCTAGATCTTTTAATTTTTGTGGTAGCTTCTTTTTGCAGGATAGCACTGCACTCTTCAGTCAGGTTGACAGTCTCGAACTCCTCCACCTTCTGCTTCTTAGACATCACCTCCTTCAAGAATTTTGCATAATGCGGCATCTGCTCCAAAACATCAACGAATGGAATATTAATATGAATTTTCTTGAAGATGTCAAAAAACTTAGAAAACTTCTCATCCAACGCTTTCTTCTTGAACCGCTGAGGATATGGCAAAACAGCTTTTGGTACAGGCGGTTTCTTAGGCACAACTGCAGAATTGATGGAATTTTTGCTAACAGATTTTTCAGACTCCACCACAATATCTTCAGCCTCTTCATCATCTACTTCCTTTGGGTCATCAACCCCAAGTTCTTTACCACTCTAAGGGTGATATCCTTGCACTGCTCCCTTGGATTAACCTCAGTATTGCTAGGAAACACACCTCTCTGCTGGTTATTCAATGCATTCGCCAGTTGACCAATTTGTGTTTCAAGATTTTTCATAGAAGCGCTCACATTGGTCAAGTGTGTCTCCATACTATAAAGCCTATTTTCATTCCTCTTAAATCTTGTGGATGATTCTGCAATAAAATTACTCACCAAATCTTCCAACGATGCCTTACCTTCACCATTCTGAGTATTGAACTCCGGTGGAGGATTCAACACATTCTTATTGTTTGCATAGGAAAAATTCTCATGATTACGCAAACTAGGATGATACTGATTGGGTACAGGATTACCTCGATAATTGTTGTAATTCCTGTTGTTCACATAATGAGCTTGCTCCACACTCTCAAATCCATCAGCAGAATTTATGGCAGTCGCCAGCGATGCTGTCTCATTAGAACTTTGATTTCCTTTGGTCAGTGCAGCCAACTGTGTAGAAATAGTAGCCATTTGAGCAGTCAAAGCAGTGAATGCGTCAACCTCGTGAATTCCAGCAGGCTTCCTTATTGCAGATCTCTCACTCGGCAACTGATAACTGTTAACAGTCATTTGCTCAAGCATCTCATAAGCCTGTTCAGGAAATTTAGAAAATATTGAACCTCCAGCTGCAGCATCCACAGAAATACGAGTTGGCCCATTCAAACCATTGTAGAATAATTCGATCTGTTCCCAGTCCGAAAAATTATGGTTTGGACACTTTCTAAGCAACTCCTTGTACCGCTCCCAGGCTTCATACAACTGCTCAAATCTTGCTGTTTGAATGTAGTAATCCCTATTTTCAACTGAGCCGACTTAGATGGCGGGAAATACTTAGCCAGAAATTTGGAAGTCATATCATCCCATGTAGTGATACTCCCAAGAGGTAGTGATTGCAACCAACTACGAGCATTGTCCCTAAGAGAGAACGGGAACAATCGTAGTTTGATGGTGTCCTCAGTAACACCATGAATCTTCACTGTGTCAGCAATCTCCAGAAAAGTACGCAGGTGAAAATTTGGATCTTCAGTAGCTGCACCCTGAACTGATTTTGCTACACCATATTAATAAGAGCTGGCTTCAACTCAAAAGTATTCGCCATGATGTTCTGCCGAGCTATCCCAGAATAATGAGTATTGATCACCGGTCGAAAGTGATCTCTGATCGGCACCGGAGCATTATTGACAGCTCTTTCCCTTTCTTCAGCCATTTGTTGCAACTCTTCTCTTCTAACTTTTCGCAAAGCTTTAGCAGTTTTTTCGATTTCCGGATCAAAGAGCAGTGAGTCGTAACTTTGGCTTTTTCGCATAAACTGCATAGACAGGAAAGATTTAAAATTAGAACCAACAAAATAAAATAAAATGCTCTAAATCAAAATTAAGACCAATTAGCACAATTTAATATAAATCAAATAAAATTCATTCCCCGGCAATGGCGCCAAAAACTTGTTGCGTGTTTTTTGCTCGCAAGCGCACGATGTCAAGTTATAATATAGGAATTAAGTCCAAGTCGATCCCACGGAGAATGAATAAATGATATTATATCAAATATTTGCAACTAATAAAATCCTTATCCTATGTAGATCTACGAAAATGGTTTGATTTTATAAAAATAAAATTTGCAAAGAAACAAAACTAAATAACCACGAGTTCACGAGAGAAAATTCAATAAGCGAAGAATGCTAGAGTTCGACTTCACTTGACTGTTCACCACAATTTATTTCTAATGATTGTTCAATTATCAATTCTTCTAGTTTATTAGACAAGAATCTCTATTATTTTCTACTACCTCTCTCGAGTGTCAAGAAGAAATTCGTATTCAATAACAAACTCAATATCTCTATCAAAGTTCAATTATTAAATCCGATAAAAAAGCACAAGAATTCTTCTAATGACTTCTATGGAGTTATATGCCTCTCAAACAGTATAAACACCATAGATGTATTTTCCTATGTCGTATTCAAAATCTCCTCTCTCGAGTGATAGATTCCAAACAAAATATCATTCAATCAATGGCCAGTAAATTGAAAGCATTAAAATCAGAAAAACACAAATAAACTGTGCGAAGAAATTTAATTATATAAATCAAAATATGTCAATCATTGATTTTCAGTCAAGATCCGTCTACCTCTAGACTAAGAAATTAGTTCATAACAAATTCAAAGACCAAACAAAACTTGTTCTTCAAATAATCCATCAAACTAGAAAAATAGAGTTTAAAGGAAAACTAGAACGAAGTAAAATTAAGCTTTTCCGTCGCCGGTTGCCGCTGTCTTCTGTCTTCGTATCAACTTCTCGAGCTCTTGTGCACTTCAAAACTCTCAATAGCCGTTTCTATGCTCTGAAAACTCTCTAAACCCTCGTATCCTCCAGAATAAGTCATAAAATTCCTTTTAAAACTCGATTAAAGACTTTCCATATTTTTGGAGACTGCGCAGCGCTGGAGCGCTAATAATTCGGCACTGGGGCGCTCAAGTTTCGTATTTTATTTTTCAATGATGGACGTCTAGTGCTGGAGCGCTCAAAATATGGCGCTGGGGCACTCGGGACATGAATATACGGGCGCTGGAGCGCTGGAAAACTAGAGCTGGGGCGCTACTTGTTCTTCCATTTCACCATCTGCGCAGCATGTTTGTAAAAATCATAAATTAAGTTCTAGACGTCGGATCGAGCTGAAATTTTGACAAAAACTTTAAAACATCCTAAAATTTAATTTGAATGGTGCAGATCGGATTTAGGTGTCTGTAACATTCCCATTAATTTTCTGAAGTTTGCTGTCCCGTAATTCGGCTTTCCGCTTCTTCTTGCTACTTTTCTTCAAATCCTTGCAACTCACAAAAACAACAACAAATACGCATAATATTCACTCGATACATCACAAAATCCAGGTCAAATCATATATAAATTTAGTGCATAAAATGCACTTATCAGCTGCTAGAGCTGAGCCCGATCTGCTCTTTTTGGCAGACCGGGCGCAACCCCTATTTTTCCAACCCGAGAGTTGGGTATGGGAGGGGCGCTCGGTCGGTGATTTTTGACCCGAACGAGCGCACCCCTCTTTGAATTTTTTTTTGTTTTTGTTTGATCTTCTTCCTTCCTTGTTTAATTAATGTTGTTTAATTACTAATTGCCCTAAAAAAAGATTAGCAACCCGAGGCCCCACAACAGGTGGTATCAGAGCGAAGTTAGTTCTTGGACTGAACTAGAATGAGCGGGGTAGATCGAGTCTTCTATCTGATTGTTTATTTATTCTTGAAGCATGTTTACTATCTGAACTGATTTAAGCTTTGAGAATTGCATGCTATTTTTCTTATCTGATTTGATTGGAAGCATGTCCTTGACGGCGACTGAATCAGACTCGATCTCTTGAGAAGGCATTATCGTGCTAATCAGAGGAGGACTGAAACAGATTTGGTTATATATGAGATTGAATTGTGAACTAATCTGTTTGATAATCAGATATGCCTCGAAGACCAGTGACTAGACAGACTGGCCCAATTCCGTTGCCAGAACAGGCAGTGATGGAATCGACAGTGCCACAAAGCAACCAAAGAACCGAGAATAGAACCGATAGTACCACCGACAAAAGAACTACCTAGAACTGAACAAGGTAGTACTTCGAGAGATATGGGGGATATGACTGCTACTCCGATGGAAACTTTGTTGAAACGCTTTCAGTCGTTTAAACCGCCAACACTGAAAGGAACTGAAAACTCTGATGGAATGTGAGAGTTGGCTCGAGGACATTGAAGAGTTATTTGAATCCCTTGACTACACAGACGATCGTCAAAGTCAAACTTGTTTTACACCAACTACATGAAGTTGCAAAAGGTTGGTGGATAGCAACACGAAGATCACTAGAGCATCGAGGTACGGTCATTGCATGGGCTATTTTTAAAACTACTTTCTATCAACGCTTCTTTCCAGTATCTTATAGGAAGGAAAAAGGAGCAGGAATATGTTAGCTTGCAGCAAGGGAAATTGAGCATTGAACAATATGTTGCCAAATTTACGATGTCTGCTGAAATTTGCTCCCCATATAGCAGATAGTGATGAAGCTCAAGCTGACCAGTTTATTAACGGGTTGAATCCAGATGTTTTTACTCTCGTGAATGCGGGACGACCAAACAACTTTGCCGATGCTCTTGATCGTGCAAAGGGGGCTGAATCTGGATTGTTGAGACAATGAGGAGCACCGTTTGTGCCATCACCAGCTATACATGTACCACTTTCTGATCAACCACAGATTTCACCACCACCTCGATTTGAAGGAGGAGGTTCTAGAAGTGGTAAGAAGAATTTCTTTAAAGGGAAAGCAAAACAATTTAAGCGATCTGGAGGAATTTCTTCAAGCTCGAGTGGATCCAAACAGTTTAAAGCTGGACAGAATTCTAGTGGTTTTGAGGTGTACTATACCAAGTGTGGAGGTCGTCAAGCTAGAGACCAGTGCCGAGGAGTGTTAGGTAGCTGTCATATTTGCAATCAAACCGGACATTTTGCGAGAGTCAGCCCACAGCGGGGTGTTGAAGGTTCACAAGGTGCGGGATCATCGAGACCAGTGGCTCAATCTGCATCTTCTGTGCATTTGTTTCAACCCCAGTCTCAGCAACAAGGTAGACAAGGAGGAAGTCAGACCGTGAGTCAACCTCCAAGACAGCAAGCTCGAGTGTTTGATTTTACTGAGGAGCAGACACAGGCATCACCAGATGATGTGATAGCAGGTAATTGTTTTCTTTGCGGTTATCCTGACTTATGTGCTAGTTGATACAGGAGCTTCTCATAAATTTATTTCTGAACAATTTGTGTTATTGCATTCATTACCTGTCGAGTCATTATCTGCTATTGTATCTATTTCCTCACCCTTGGGAAAAGGTATAGTATCCATGAAGGCAGTTAGAAATTGTTCATTGCACTATGATGGTAATGAGATTGAATTAGACTGTATTGTGCTTGGATTATCCGACTTTGATTGTAATGTTGGCATAGACATGTTAACTAAGTACAGGGCTACAGTTGATTGTGTTCAAAAGGTTTTACAGTTCAGACCTGATATGGATTCTGAATGGAGATTTTATGGTAAGGGTTCGAAAGCTCGTATTCCTTTGATATCTGTTCTATCCATGACACGTTTACTACAGAAAGGAGCAGAGGGTTTTCTTGTATATACAGTGGATGTGACGAAAACTAGCCTGAAATTGGCTGATTTACCAGTGGTTAGTGAATTTGCTGATATCTTTCCTGATGAGATTCCAGGATTGCCACCATATCGAGAGATAGACTTCAGCATTGAACTGATGCCAGGTACGCAACCTATTTAAAAAGCTCTCTATCGAATGACACCAGTTGAACTGAAAGAATTGAAAGAACAGTTGGAGGATCTATTAGCCAAAGGGTACATTAGACCGAGTGTCTCTTCTTGGGGGTGCACCGGTACTGTTTGTATGAAAGAAGGACCGGAACAATGAGCTTGTGCATTGACTACCGACAACTGAACAAAGCAACGGTAAAGAATCGTTATCCTTTACCTCAAATTGATGATTTGTTTGACCAATTACAGGGTTCGTCGGTATATTCGGAAGATTGATTTGAGGTTCGGTTACCATCAATTGAGAGTAAGCGATGAAGATGTTTCGAAAACTTCTTTTCGAATGATGTATGGTCACTTTGAGTTCATTGTTATGCCATTTGGTGTGACGAATGCTCCAGCGGTATTTATGGGTCTTATGAATCGTGTATTTCAGAAATATCTTGATGATTTCGTTATCATAATTATTGACGATATTCTGATTTATTCCAAGAACCTATGTGATCATGATGACCATTTGAGAACAGTTCTGAAAAATTTGAGAGCAGAAAGACTGTATGCCAAGCTATCAAAATGTCAATTTTGGTTACGGAAGGTAGTATTTCTCGGTCATATTATATCCGGTGACGGTATTTCGGTTGATCCGAGTAAGGTTGAAGCAGTAATCAGTTGGCCTAGACCGACGTATGTACCAGAGATACGGAGTTTTATGGGTTTAGCAGGGTATTATCGTTGATTTATTAAAGATTTCTCGAGTATTGCCAAACCTATTACTCAACTCACACAGAAAAATGAACCGTATATCTGGACTGAGGCTTGTGAAGACAGTTTTATTGAATTGAAGAAGAGGCTGACAAGTGCACCAGTCTTGACTATCCCTTCAGGTACTGGTTATTTCACTGTTTATTGTGATGCTTCTCATAGGGGACTAGGATGTTTGCTGATGCAACGAGATCATGTTGTTGCTTATGCTTCAAGACATTTGAAGCCACATGAGACGAGATATCCAATTCATGATCTTGAATTGGCAGCCATCGTCTTTGCATTGAAGATATGACATCATTATTTGTACGGTGAGAAGTTCGAAATTTATTCTGATCATAAGAGTCTGAAATATGTGTTTTACGCAATCTGAATTGAACATGAGACAACAAAGATGGTTAGATTTGTTGAAGGAATTTGATTGCGAAATCAAATATTATCCAAGAAAATCAAATGCTGCTGCAGATGCCCTAAGTAGGAAGGTATATGCTTTATCCTTATCTACTGTAGGTGTATCTCATTTGATTGCAGATTTTTGCATCTCTGGATTAAAATTTGAGATAGATATGAGACCTATTCAAGTTTATGCAATTCGAGCTGAGCCTGAATTGCTGATTCGAATTAAGGAGGCATAGAAAGAAGATCAGGGTATTCAAAAATCAATTGAAATGATTAAGTCTGGACATCAATCTGAATATAAGGTCAGTGCTGATGATATTTTATGTGTGAACAATCGACTTGTTGTTCCAAATGTATCTGACCCTGAAACTGGCAGATATTGAAAGAAGCACATTTGCAGTAGATATAGTATTCATCCTGGTGGCAGTAAAAATGTATAATGGGAATTTGAAGAATCATTACTGGTGGGACAACAGATGAAATCTCCCGATGTCACTGATACGTTTCTAGATGTTTGAATTGTCAACAGGTGAAGGCAGAGAGAAAGAAAGTCTGAGTGGTCTGTTGCTGAGTTTTTCAATTCCTGGAATTGAAATCGGATCATATTTCTATGGACTTTGTGACGAAGTTGCCACGATCATCTCGAGGTTGTGATGCGATTTGGGTGATTCATTTTACAGGTGGTTGACAAAAATTTAGCTTGTCTTTATTCCATACCAAATGACATATCGACCACGATCAGATGACAGATTTATATGTTCAAAGAAGTGGTAAGATTGCACGGAGTTCCAAAGGTCTAATTGTATCTGATAGAGATCCTCGATTTAAACATCTCACTTTTGGGCATGAACCTGCAACAAGCTTTAGGTACACGTTTACATTTTGAGTACTGCTTATCATCCTCAAACAGTCGGACAGTCTAGAACAAACGACTTCAAACTCTTGAGGATATTGCTTGAGAGCTGTAGTACTTTGATCTTGAGTACAAATTGGCAAGATTTGTTACCACTTGGTGGAGTTCTTCTTACAACAACAGTTATCAGACTAGTATTGAGATAGGACTTCCATTCGAAGCTTTGTATGGTAGGAAGTACATGATCTCCGTTGTTACTGGGATTGATGTTACAGAGGTAACCTCAGATTGAGTCCTGATATGATTAGAGAAATGACTGATAAGGTGAAACTCATTCAGAAGCGAATGAAGACAGCTCAAGACAGACATGCAAAGTATCCACAACGTTGAGACGTCGACCTTGGAGTTTTGAGCAGGGAGGAGACAAAGTATTCTTGAAGAATTTTCAACTTTAAGGGTTACAGTTCGATTTGGAAAGCTGAGAGAACTTGTCCCCACGTTTTATTGGACCGTATGAGATTGTGGTAGCCCAGTTCCAATTTACAAGATTAATTGGTTAATTATATTTTATTAACAAGAGCACAAGTTAAGATCAAGAACACATGACATGAGTAGCTCAGGTCGGTCATGAGTAGCTTGGGTCGGTCATGGTTGTTCAACAATAGCTCGGGCATTGAGCAAGAGCTCGGGCATTGAGCTAGAGCTCGGGCTTGGAGCTAGGGCTCGGGAATGTGTTTGTTCTTGGCTCGGGTTGGGGCTTAGGGTGCTCAAGAAAGTGATGTGCAAGGCCAGGGTAGTGTTCGATCATGGGAAGGACACATGGTATTCAGGTCGGGAATGGACACGTGGCTGGAGCTAAAACAAGATTAGTGTTCTGCTAGGTTTCATGCACTCGATTGACACCTGTCCCAGCTCATCCTCTATAAATATAAATTGAGAGTTCGGTCATTTTTACACCATTTCATCTCACTTCTTAGTTCTACTCGGATCAAAGAGTAGCTCGGGAGCTCGGGAAAGAGTAACTCGGGAGTTCGGGAAAGAGTAGCTCGGGAGTTCGGGAAGGAGTAGCTCGGGGCTTGACCAGGAGCAGATCAGGTCGGGCTTGATCAGGAGCAGTTCAGGTCGGGCTTGAAGGGAGAGGTCAAGTCGGGTCAGTCTTGAGACCAGGTCGGGTCGGGACTTGGACCTAAGGAAGCTAGGGGTTGTTTTCTTCCAGCTTAGTTCAGACTTCGGTGTTAGGTACGATAATACTGTTCGAGATATTCTGACTGAGTATGCATGTATTATATGACTGCATGATTTATATGTCATTGATTTATGCTGCATTAATCTGCATATTGAGCTATCTCCTTCGAGATGTATATTAGTAGGGTTGTACCCTATCCTGTTAGTGGATGGACTTCCATCGATTTGGGTCCGGCATATCCACTGGTATATTGGTATGGGAGCCACCTCCTGCAGCGATGGTACAGCGTGCTACATACCAGGGCCCGGTCTGTCTCTGTTATCTGATCTTTGACCTTGAGTTATAGGGAGTTCACTTTGCATGCATGTATACTCATACTCTCGTACTGAGCATTTTATGCTCACGTCTCGTACTTTGTGTTTCTGGACACCCTATTTCATGGGGCAGGTTTGCGATTGGATGAGGCGGGTGGTTCCAGGAGGGGCTAGGCAGCGGTTGGTCAGCTGGAGCTTCGCTTAGGTTTTTATTTCTGTTGTTATCGGATTGATATAGATTTTCGATGTGGTTGTATAATCTAATTGGATTTTTACAGATTCCTTGCCTTTGTATTGTAGTATTTATAATGTTTCCACAGTTTATTCTGATATCTGTTTAATTAAGTTAATTGCATGCCTAAGTTCTGTTTAGTAGGTGATCCGGGTAAGGGTCACTACATTTATGGTATCAGAGCATGCAATAAGATTCTTTGGGACATAGTATTGATTTTGGGTTATCCTTTGTAGGATTACAAGTTGGATTCAATAACGATAGCAGTATCATGAATTGGAATAGCAGGATGTCTAGGCTTTTCCAAGATCGTCATTGCCAATGTTGGCAGCAGAAGTTCGTATTATGTGGATCCCAGCAGGATGGAGCTGGTAGAGAAGATCCAGTTTTTGACGCCAGGTGCTTCTCCAGGTTGAAAGGAATGTGTGACATGT
Organism: Henckelia pumila; assembly: GCF_033568475.1. Taxonomy (NCBI): domain Eukaryota; kingdom Viridiplantae; phylum Streptophyta; class Magnoliopsida; order Lamiales; family Gesneriaceae; genus Henckelia; species Henckelia pumila. Next base: position 164,900 of record NW_027331851.1, on the reverse strand, counting down.
AGTCGTTCATTCTGAGTCGACCAAGGAAGCCACCCCGGAAGACTCTCCTCTAGTAGTTGGAGAGATTGACGGGAAAATCTTGTCTCATCTACCAGATAAGGAACCCAACAATATTGAAAGGATCCGGTAGATTAGCAAGATTTTATTCTTTGAGATCTTGTGAGGTAGAAGTTTTGCTGACATGAGTAGCAGACGGGAAACTTCACGTTCAAGATCAGTAGACGGAATGAAAGACTTCTGCAAGAGTTTAAATACTTTATTCTCTTGTAAACAGTATTTCAGTTGTAATCAGATGTATTAAAGATATCAGTATTTGATGTACTCAGTTATTATTATATTGTACATCTTTCAGTGTAATCTTTTGATTAAGTTGTGTTTTACATGGGATTGTAATAAAGATTGTATTAGAACCTGGATTTTTGGTTCAAGTGTTGTAATCTTTGAGATTAACTTGGTTATTTTGAATAAAAGACTGATCATTGTTTTAAATGAGTTCTTGGGAATTTTGCATGTTTTCAATGAATAGTTCTAGATGTTTTACCTAGAATATTCTATTAAGACAAGTGTTTGCCAGAGATGATGTGACTCATCAAAACGCATGAATGTTTGTTCTAGACGTATTTTCTTAGAACAGTTGACTGCTTTGATCCTTTTAGGTTGTTACCTAGTGATGATGGATTTTCATCAGGATGATAAATTAACTAATACCAAGAGTTGTGGATTGTGACCAGTACTAGACATGAGGAGGCGCCACCCTTAGTCGGTTATTCCTTTGGAAGTTTCTATACTTCAGAGATTGTTTGGAGGCCTTGGTGCTCCAGGGACTATATAGGAAAGGCTACTCAGTTTAGAAATTTGGCAACAGTCACAATAGGGTATGACTTTGGATAGGACAGATACCAGGTGTGGTATCAAGGTTTAGTTATCGTTTATTTGAGATAAAGATGTTCCGTTGTCAGAACAGTCTTGGAATGGATTTTTCCTTGACAAGTAATTGTTTTGAGTAGATAAGTTTTTGATCTTGATTTGTGATATCGGGATTTAATCCAGGAGATTAGTTGAATTGATATTCAACAGGATTTAATTATCAGTTGCTTGCAGACTCGGGATTTGAGTTTGTGCCTCTACAGAGAATTTTCCTTGACCAATGATTTTGGTCCAGAAAGGAATGATTGCATAATATCAGAGACTCAGGGATGAGTTATGCCAGGGTGCTCTTGACTGTCGGGTTTTGAGATGGTATAGTAAGTGCGACCTTATGCCGGTGTACTCTGGAAGGATCCTTTTGTTCCAGTTTGGCATTATAGGAAGACTTACCTCAGTCTCGTTGTTTGTATAGTCATAGCAATAGGTATAATTATCAGGAGAATATTCAGGATTTATTTGAGTCTTCTGGAGTTATACTTGGTACTGGATTAGTTCTAAGGGATTTGAGTTATCGTCTGACTTCATCAGAGATACAGACTTTCGTTTCCGTGGACAGAATAGTCTTGGAAAGGATTCCTTGACAAATGAATATTCTGGACGGGTAGTTCTCGCACGTGATACTGGGGGAGAACCAGGAGGTTTTACCAGTATTGTCTGATTCTATCAGAGGTATTTTAGTGATCAGGATCTTGATTACGAGATGAACAGGAAATTCTAAGTTATGAGTTTACTTAGGTAATTTTCTTGTAAGAATTGGAATTCAATCGATGGATTGTCAAGCAAAGAAGAATTTTATCAGGGCACTGTGATGACTTATACTAGGAGACGTGAACTGTGATCAACGATAGACATGGGAGAGTATATTTCCATTGATATTCTGGAAGTCTTTTGTACTTCAGGAAAGGATGAAAAATTTACTCAGTCTAGAGATCATTGCAACAGTTACGTTAAAAATATAGTTTGGTGTCAGTTTGATAACCTTGAAAAGATACTCGATTCTATTGACAGATGTCATGAGCCTGCTAAATTACAGCATGGATTCATCAGTATGAGAATTCACTTGGTTAGTGAAAGCTGGGCACTTAGGTGTTCATGTATGTTTTGAAATGGTAAGTTAAACTGGTGCAAGTTTGGTGCCCAGTGACTATTTGCAATTTTATCTGAGCCAACTTTGTATTTGCGAATTCGAGATGCTCAGATGTCTGATTCGAAGACCCAATGTTTGGCTCGCCTAGCCAACGAGGGTAGTACGTCTGGATTTCACTATCAGTCAGATGGTTTTCTGTGTTTGTCTGGTAGGCTTGTGATTCCGGAGGATGAAGAGTTGCGAGATGATATTTTGTCTCAGGCGCATCGCACTAAGTTGAGTATTCATCCAGGCAGCAACAAGATGTACAAGGATCTACGTACTCGTTTTTGGTGGAAAGGAATGAAACGCAGTGTGTATCAGTATGTTTCGAGATGCTTGGTTTGTCAGCAGGTCAAGGCAGAACACTAACGACCTGGAGGTTTGCTTCACAGTCTGCCTATTCCTAAGTGGAAATGGGAGTTGATCACGATGGATTTTGTGACCCATTTGCCAATGAACTCGAGGAACTGTGATGCTATCTGGGTGGTGGTAGACCGACTCACCAAGTCAGCACATTTCATTGCCTATAGACGAGAGTATTCTGTGGATCGTATGGCGCGGTTGTACATTCAGGAGATCGTTCGACTTCATGGAGTGCCTGTGAGCATTGTCAGTGATCGAGACCCCAGGTTTACTTCTAGGTTCTGGGGGAGTGTTCAGAGTGCGATGGGTACTACTTTCAGTTTGAGTACTGCTTATCACCCGGAGACAGATGGTCAGTCAGAGCACACTATCCGTACTTTGGAGGATATGCTTCGAGCGTGCACTATGGACTTTGGTTCAGCCTGGCAAGATCATTTGCCTTTGATTGAGTTCGCATACAACAACAGCTATCATACTAGTATTGGGATGGCACCTTTTGAGGTGTTGTACGGGCGACGTTGTCGTACTCCACTCTTCTGGGAAGAAGTGGGGGAGAGACAGGCTGAGGGACCGGAGTTTATCTAGCAGGCGGTAGACATTGTTGATCAGATCAAGAAATGGATTAAGACTGCACAGGATCGTCAGGCCAGCTATGCTAATACCAAACGTAGGCCTTTGCAGTTCGATGTCGGGGAGAAAGTGTTTCTGAGAGTGTTAACTTTTCGCAAAATTCTCAGATTTTGCCTTAAGGGCAAGTTGTCTCCCAGGTTTATCGGTCTGTTTGAAATCTTGGAGAGCATTGGCGATTTGGCTTATCGACTAGCTTTGCCACCGCATCTTTCCAGTATTCACGACGTGTTCCACGTATCTCTGTTGCGACGGTATGTGGCGGATGAGTCTCATATTTTGCAGCGGTCTGAGGTTCAGGTGAACAAGGATTTGACCTATGTTGAAAAACCTATTCGTATCCTGGATCATAAGGATAAGGTGTTACGCAACAAGTCATTCCTCTAGTTTTAGTTCAGTGGCAGCGTCGAGGCACTGAGGAAGCTACTTGGGAACTCGAAGATTGGATAAGCACAGAATATCCTGAGTTGTTTTGATTTCATTTTCGAGTTGTATTCAGTTGTAAACGTTTGATTAAAATAAAGAATGTTTCTGATTTCTATATTACATTCAGTACTTAAGATCTTATTTCGAGGACGAAATATCTTAAGTGGGGGAGAATGTGGTAGCCCAGTTTCAATTTACAAGATTAATTGGTTAATTATATTTTATTAACAAGAACACAAGTTAAGATCAAGAACACATGACATGAGTAGCTCGGGTCGGTCAATAGTAGCTTGGGTCGGTCATGGTTGTTCAACAATAGCTCGGGCATTGAGCAAGAGCTCGGGCATTGAGCTAGAGCTCGGGCTTGGAGCTAGGGCTCGGGAATGTGTTTGTGCTTGGCTCGGGTTGGGGCTTAGGGTGCTCAAGAAAGTGATGTGTAAGGCCAGGGTAGTGTTCGGTCATGGGAAGAACACATGGTATTCAGGTCGGGAATGGACATGTGGCTGGAGCTAAAACACGATTAGTGTCCTGCTAGGTGTCATGCACTCGATTGACACCTGTCCCAGCTCATCCTCTATAAATAGGAGTTGAGAGTTCGGTCATTTGTACACCATTTCATCTCACTTCTTAGTTCTACTCGGATCAAAGAGTAGCTCGGGAGCTTGGGAAAGAGTAGCTCGAGAGTTCGGGAAAGAGTAGCTCGGGAGCTCGGGAAGGAGTAGCTTGGGGCTTGACCAGGAGCAGATCAGGTCGGGCTTGACCAGGAGCAGTTCAGGTCGGGCTTGAACGGAGAGGTCAGGTCGGGTCAGTCTTGAGACCAGGTCGGGTCGGGACTTGGACCTAAGGCAGCTAGGGGTTGTCTTCTTCCAGCTTAGTTCAGACTTCGGTGTTAGGTACGATAGTACTGTTCGATATATCCTGACTGAGTATGCATGTATTAGGTGACTGCATGATTTATATGTCATTGATTTATGCTGCATTCATCTGCATATTGAGCTATCTCCTTCGAGATGTATATTAGTAGGGTTGTATCCTATCCTGTTAGTGGATGGACTTCCATCGATTTGGGTCCGGCATATCCACTGGTATATTGGTATGGGAGCCACCTCCTGCAGCGACGGCACAGCGTGCTACATACCAGGGCCCGGTCTGTCTCTGTTATCTGATCTTTGACCTCGAGTTATAGGGAGTTCACTTTGCATGCATGTATACTCATACTCTCGTACTGAGCGTTTTATGCTCACGTCTCATACTTTGTGTTTCTGGATACCCTATTCTATGGGGCAGGTTTGCGATTGGATGAGGCGGGTGGTTCCAGGAGGGGCTAGGCAGCGGTTGGTCAGCTGGAGCTTCGCTTAGGTTTTTATTTCTGTTTTTATCGGATTGATACAACTTTTCGATGTGGTTGTATAATCTAATTGAATTTTCACAGATTCCTTGCCTTGGGATTGTAGTATTTGTAATGTTTCCGCAGTTTATTCTGATATCTGTTTAATTAAGTTAATTGCATGCCTAAGTTCTGTTTAGTAGGTGATCCGGGTAAGGGTCACTACATGTTTGATGAGGATCCTGTAGGATAACTGGCGGTCAGATCAATCACGATTGATACCCGGTGCAGCGGAAGTTAAAAATTTTTATCATGGAACAATTCCATGGTGTGGGTATCAACCATTCAACGATTAAATTATTGTGTGTGTAAAATTCAAATAACAATTAATTAAATTTTACCTTCAATCTCGCAACGAGATTACTGGACACCAACAGATTTTATCTGCTCTTGTTGTCTCTCCCTGGAACCGATGAACTCCTTCAATCAGGTCCACGAACAGAGGTTTAATCCCTCTGATAGATTGCACTAGAAAATCTATCAGAAGTTTTTCTGCGAAGAGAATAAACGAATCTGATTCGTTATTCCTTACTGCGATTCAAAATCACAGACCGGAAAATCTCGGGCAGAGTATGGGGAGGGTTCGGCCGAAACAATCTTTGAGAGGAACTAGGGTTTTCGATTTTTTTTCTCAAAAATTATGACCTGTTGTGTGTAATTTCTGTACTGAAATAACTTATTTATAATGCAGGCCACTAACACCTTAGGGCCCATTAATCATAAGCTGGGGCCTGACAAGCAAAGCCCGCTCGTTCAGAAATTAATATAAAATTCATTGTGACTCCGATTGATGAAACGATTTCACCAATGTGCACAGAAACCATTTCTGCACGTTTTAAAGTCAAAATAAATTTTCCTGAATCCGAATTCAGTGGTTTCCAAAAATGTCCATCCCTATGTCATTTTAGGAAACCCTACTCCCTTACTCTTAATTAAGAAGTCCAACTCCTTAGTTCATTAAATTTAACTCTTTAAATTTAACTATCTCAACGGGGATTAAAACTCCATTACACTGTGTGACCCTCAATGGTTCAGGGATACAGCTAGCCGTGGGCTCACAACTCCTTGTGACTCGGAACAACACTTTTCGACTTGCCCAACGAATCATGGTAAAGCGCCTAGCAACATCGCCCCATGATTCCCTAGGTATCACTGATAGTGCCTACAAGAACCAGTAGATTTTGGTTAGCGTACAGTACGGTCCCTTCATCCATATATCCCGATCGAATCAACAACCATTGGTATATCGAGAGTCGCTCAAGATTCGATAACTATGCAATGCATCTTGAAGATCAAATTAGTGACATCGCATGTGCTACTAAGAAACCATTTCTTAAATCACATCAAGTACTCTGGCCAGAGATTTGTCACACTAATATCTCCTCAGATCGCATAGGATATCCACACTCGCAAGTATGTGATGAATCCTTGACAACAATGCATTGACTCCTATATGTGTCGTAACTGTACCCAATCTCGACACCTGATGACCCCCATAGAGTCGGTAAACGAGTCAAAGCACAGCACTAGCATATAGAGTCTCCATGATGTTTCAAGTCGTAAGGACTAATGGTGTACAACCAAAACCGCGGACTTTATCCACTCGATAAGTGATAACCACTTGGAAAGTCCGGATAGGGTAGTTCGATTATTCATCCTATGAATATCCATTTGCATGCTTCGAACATCTCCATGTTCCCTACCAATGAAACGTGGTACTCCGCATCGCAAATGCTAGTCTCAAACTCGAGCGATCCTTATCCTTATTATCGGACGGCTCAATCGACTAGGAACGGTTTTTAGAATATACAGTGACTATAAGATGTATTTCATGATAGACATCTCCATGTTCTACCACATCTTACATACACTATAGTATATTCAAGGTCTTTATCAAAACAACAATAGTATATCACAATATAACAATATGAAGTAATATAAAGTCATTGCCATAAAAGTGTAAATAATATTAAACAAAAGATTGTTTATACAAAGAGTCATCAAAGCCCATAGCCACACAGTTGGCTCACTGGGCACCCACTCTTACAATCTCCCACTTGCCCTATAGCCAACTAGTCATACTACGTAGACCCATTGCTTCGCGATGTTTGTCAAACAATGGTCCTGGCAAGGGCTTAGTAAGCGGATCAGCGATATTGTCTGCAGAGGCCACTCGTTCGACAATGATGTCTCCTCTTTCCACCATCTCCCGGATTATGTGGTATTTCCTCAGTACGTGTTTGGATCTTTGATGAGACCTTGGTTCCTTTGCTTGAGCAACGGCACCCGTGTTGTCACAGTACACCGGGACTGGACCAACAAATTCAGGAATAACGCCCAACTCTTGGACGAACTTCCTCATCCAAACCGCCTCTTTAGCAGCAGCTGATGCTGCAATGTATTCAGCCTCAGTGGTGGAATCCGCTGTGGTGTCCTGCTTGGAACTCTTTCAAGAGACAGCACCGCCATTGAGCATGAACACAAATCCAGAGGTTGACTTCGAGTCATCCACATCACTTTGGAAGCTAGAGTCGGTATAGCCTTCCAATTTGAGTTCTCGTCCTCCATAAACCATGAACATATTCTTAGTCCTTCGCAAGTACTTAAGAATGTCCTTCACGGCTTTCCAATGCATTTGACCAGGATTAGACTGATATCTGCTCGTGACACTCAGAGCAAATGCTACATCCGGTCTGGTAGATATCATCCCATACATGATACTACCTATAGCTGACGCATATGGTACATGTGTCATATTCTCTATCTCTTCATCAGTCTTGGGACACATAGACTTGGATAGAGAAACTCCATGACACATGGGTAGATGTCCTCTTTTGGACCCATCCATTGAAAACCGTTTCAATATGGTATCGATGTAGGTTGATTGAGTGAGTCCTATCATTCTCTTAGACCTATCTCTATAGATCTGTATTCCAAGAATGTAGGATGCCTCTCCCAAATCCTTCATCGAAAATCTACCTGATAACCATATCTTTGTTGACTGCAACATCCCTACATCATTCCCAATGAGTAGGATGTCATCAACATAAAGTACTAAGAATGTCACCGCATCCTTAACTACTTTCTTGTACACGCAAGGTTCCTCCGGGTTCTTGATGAAACCAAAATCTTTTATTGTTTCATCAAATTTCTGGTTCCAACTTTTTGATGCTTGTTTTAGACCATAAATTGATCTCTGAAGCTTGCATACCTTATGCTCGCTTCCCATGGATGTGTACCCCTCAGGCTGCTTCATATAGATTTCCTCCTTAATGTCTCCATTAAGAAAAGCAGTCTTCACATCCATTTGCCATATCTCATAGTCATACCATGCAGCTATGGCAATTAGGATTCTTATGGACTTGAACATTGCAACTGGTGAAAAGGTTTCGTCATAGTCAACTCCTTGCCTTTGAATATAACCTTTAGCCACCAATCGCGCCTTGTAGGTCAATACCTTACCATCAGGCCCAAGCTTTCTTTTGTAGATCCATTTACACCCTATCGGAACAATTCCATCGGGAGGATCTACTAAAGACCAAACTTGGTTTGTATGCATCGAATCCAATTCTGACTGCATAGCTTCAAGCCATAAATTCGAATCCGCATCAGAAATTGCTTCCTTGAAGTTTCTTGGATCACATCCAATGTCGGGTTCATCTTGATCCCCTTCAAGAAGAAGACCATATCGAACTGGAGGTCTAGAAGTCCTTTCGGATCTTCTAGGTGCAGGCGTGTCCAGCAATGGTTCCTGAGGTGTAGGATCGTTATTTTGTATTTCGGGTTCTTCTCGAACTTCTTCGAGTTCCATCATCTCGCCTTTCTTATCCAATAAGAATTCCTTCTCCAAGAAGGTGGCATTCCTAGAAACAAACACCTTTGTTTCAGCAGGATAATAGAAATAATATCCGATTGAATTCTTCGGATACCCTACAAAATAACATAAGCTGGATCGACTATCCAACTTATCTCCCACTGTCCGCTTCACGTAAGCAGGACATCCCCAAATCCTCAAGTACGAATACTTAGGAGCTTTGTCATTCCATAACTCGTATGGTGTTTTGTCCACTGCTTTAGTGTGGACGTTGTTCAACAACAATACCGCCGTTTCAAGCGCATAGCCCCAAAACGAAGGTGGAAGCTCAGTGAAGCTCATCATAGATCGAACCATGTCCAACAAAGTTCGATTACGACGCTCCGATACACCATTAAGCTGTGGTGTCATAGGAGGAGTCCACTGAGAGAGAATCCCATTCTCTTTCAGATAGTCCAAAAAATCGGTACTCAAGTATTCTCCACCTCGATCCGATCGAAGTGCTTTAATACTTTTACCTAGCTTGTTTTCTACTTCAGCCTTGAATTCTTTGAACTTTTCAAATGCTTCAGACTTATATTTCATTAAATATAAATACCCATACCTTGAATAATCATCAGTAAAGGTAATGAAGTAGGTGTGGCCATGTTGAGTCCCTACTCTAAATGGACCACAAACATCTGTATGGATCAAATCCAATAGATTCTGACTACGCTCAGGTTTCCCCTTAAAAGGAGATTTAGTCATTTTTCCTTTTAGGCAGGATTCACAAGTAGGTAGAGAATTAATATCAGACATATCAAACATGCCCTCTCCCACTAGCTTGTTCATCCTTCTTGAGGAAATATGACCTAGCCTAGCATGCCAAAGGTTTGCCGGGTTTTGACTATCGATTTTCCTTTTGTTTGTTGTCGCCGGTTTATCAACATAATTCACTGGAACGTCTTTTAGTTTTAAGTTGTATAGATCGTTTTCAAGTTGTCCATTTCCAATTAAACATTCATTCTTGTAAATATTGCAAATCCCATTCACAAAATTGCAAGAATAACCATCTCTATCAAGCATAGAAATAGAAATAATGTTTTTAATTAAATCTGGCACAAATAAAACATCTCTTAACAATAATTTAAAACCGTTCTGCAAAGTCAAACAAACATCTCCAATGGCCGTAGCTTCAACTCTGGAACCATTCCCGAGCCTCAGCTGGGTCTCACCCATTCTAAGCCTGCGACTTCTTGTCATCACCTGCAAATCATTGCAAATGTGAGATCCACATCCGGTATCCAATACCCAAGAAGTTGTATTAAGTGACATGTTTATTTCAATATAGAACATACCCTTTGCAGTTCCCAACTGCTCAAGATATTCCTTGCAGTTGCGCTTCCAATGACCCGGCTTCTTGCAGTAATGGCAAACATCCTTGGATTTTCCATTGTTTGAAGCCTTTGTCTTTTGCTTCTTCTCGGGCTCAACTTTCTTGGGTGGGGTAGAACGTTTCTTGCCCTTCATACTTGGCCCCTTCTTCGCAGAAGATGAAGAGCCCACCAAGAAAGCTGGCTTATCCTTCTTAAGTGTGGATTCATATGTAACGAGCATATTGACCATCTCTTCAAGGGTGGCCTCTATCTTGTTCATATTAAAATTTATCACAAATCCATCAAATGAAGAGGGAAGAGACAGAAGCAATAAATCCACATTGAGTTCATGCTCCAACACCAAATCTAGGGTCGCCAACTTCTGTATGAGCCAAATCACTCGTACCCCATGATCACGGACCGAAGTCCCTTCACGCATGCGGCACGTCATCAACTCCTTAACAGTAGCGAACCTTTCAGCCCTCGACTGAGCCCCAAAAAGTTCCTTGAGTTGCGTGTGAATGTCAGCAGCATTCACCGTGTCCTCAAATCGCCTCTGGAGTTCATCAGACATCGAGGCTTGCATATAGCATTTGGTCTTGATGTCATGGTCACACCATGCATCAAGTTTGGCCAATTCCTCCGGACTTATGTCAGCTGGTGCTTCCTTCGGAGGTGCTTTCTCTAACACGTAGAGCATTTTCTCCGAAGTTAAGACAATCTTCAACTTCCGGAACCATTCCGTATAGTTGGCGCCAGTCAACTTGTTTTGTTCGAGGATCGAGAATAATGGATTTCGCGAATTCATTGTATGAAATACTGAAAAGAAAAACAGACATATATCAATGATTGTTTAACAATTTACTAAGACATAAAATAGGCGAATTTAATTTTATGAATCTCACTCCCACTATTTTAACGATTTCACCACCCTCTAGTGAAAACGGGAAACTTTTTCCTTAGTGAGAACATGGAATCCAATTGACAAACTTATGGTCCCGAATAATATCAGCCAACCATAATTCTCAAAAGGTAGAGCTCAATTGCTTCCAAAGCAACCCCCATGTGTTTACCTCATGTCCAATAAGGGCCCAATAATATGACGCCGTTTAAAGTGACATGTCAAGATGACCCATCAATATTAAGTTGTGATGGACGGTCGCCATGTGGATCCCCCAATAATATGAGCCGATCCCATGGGAGTTCCACCCAACTTACAACATTTTTCGATCCAATGTACAGCTTTCCGACGGACGGGCCCCCCCAATAATATGAGCCGGACCGTATCTGCGGGTAGCGTCACATACATTGACCGTTGATGGAAGGTGGGAACATTTAAACAAATTTAAATTTCCTTTATTTATCTTGATATAAATTTTAAATCATATTTAAAATGAGGGATTTTTAATTATAAAAATATTTGTCTCATCATATTCATTTTATTGCATGCTTGCCGGATTCACGCAATTTATGTCTAAACATGCATACAATCATAATATCAAATATTATATAGGATGATCGATTCCATTTCTAATTGACCCGTGGTTGCCAATCACGGGTCTTAGTCCAATCCTAGGTAATATGCAGTATGCAATGCAATCCTATTACATGTGCTTCCAATTTACATTTCTTCAGTCTTTATTGTCTGCTGGGCCCACCGTCTTCAAATCTTGATCTCCCACTAAATCTAATGTATTTACAATAAATAACAATGACAAGTAGGGATACATTTTTAGGGGTGGGAACGGGCTATAAACCAAGCCCACTTTTATTACATATGACATTCATATCGGGCCATAAACCAGGCCCATTAATAAAATCAACAACAATAAAAACAAAATGTAAATTCCTAACATACACCTACAAAATTGGTCATGGCAATCGATCATCCTTATCCAATAACATTTAATTCAAAATTAATTTATTGGATAACATGCAGTGGCAATTCAAATTTAAACAAGATAAAATCATATTTTATATATAAAATCTCATTTCACATATAAAATCATATTTTATCTCTATATCAAATAAAATCATATTTTATCTATAAAATCAAATTTTACAAATAAAATCATATTTTACTCAATATATCATAAGATCATATCTTATCATCAATTGTACCAAAATAATTGATTTCAAAATTCAATTTACGGATAAAACATTAAAATTTTCCAAAAATTCAAATTTATCCAAAATCAATTTTAAAATTTACGGACTCGAAAAATTCGATCCGAAATCTCGTGAACCAATCAAAAACAATTTTTGACCGGACCAAAAATAAAATTTTAACATATTAAAATTAATTTTTAATAAAAATATAATTTTTCCCGCGGGCCGCCCGGGACACTCCCGGGCCGGCCCGCACCCGGGGCGCGGGCCGGGGGCAGCCCGGCTGCCCCCTTAGGGCAGCAACAATTGCTGCCCTGGCGGCGCCTAGCGCCGCCCCTGGGCGGCGCCGTGCGCCGTCCTGGGCGGCGCCGAACGCCGCCCCTGGGCGGCGCTGTGCGCCGCCCTGGGCAGCGCCGAGCGCTGCCCTGCGCAGCGCCCAGCGCTGCGCTGGGCAGCGCACAGCGCTGCGCTGGGCAGCGCACAGCGCTGCGCTGGGCAGCGCACAGCGCTGCCCTGGGCAGCGCACAGCGCTGCCCTGGGCGGCGCCGTGCGCCGCCCTGGGCGGCGACGGTCGCCGTCCTGGGCGGCGCCGTGCGCCCCCTTTTGGGCGGCGCACGGGGCAGCAACAATTGCTGCCCCACCGGGCAGCGATTGGATCGCTGCCCGGGTTTTGCCCCGGAAAAAAAAATTTTTTATTTAAAAATATTTATTTTGTTTTCCAAAAACCGAGATTCAAAAATTTTGTACAATCGATTAATTTAATCGTTTGATCTGATAAACCTGGCTTTGATACCACTGTAGGATAACTGGCGGTCAGATCAATCACGATTGATACCCGGTGCAGCGGAAGTTAAAAATTTTTATCATGGAACAATTCCATGGTGTGGGTATCAACCATTCAACGATTAAATTATTGTGTGTGTAAAATTCAAATAACAATTAATTAAATTTTACCTTCAATCTCGCAACGAGATTACTGGACACCAACAGATTTTATCTGCTCTTGTTGTCTCTCCCTGGAACCGATGAACTCCTTCAATCAGGTCCACGAACAGAGGTTTAATCCCTCTGATAGATTGCACTAGAAAATCTATCAGAAGTTTTTCTGCGAAGAGAATAAACGAATCTGATTCGTTATTCCTTACTGCGATTCAAAATCACAGACCGGAAAATCTCGGGCAGAGTATGGGGAGGGTTTGGCCGAAACAATCTTTGAGAGGAACTAGGGTTTTCGATTTTTTTTCTCAAAAATTATGACCTGTTGTGTGTAATTTCTGTACTGAAATAACTTATTTATAATGCAGGCCACTAACACCTTAGGGCCCATTAATCATAAGCTGGGGCCTGACAAGCAAAGCCCGCTCGTTCAGAAATTAATATAAAATTCATTGTGACTCCGATTGATGAAACGATTTCACTAATGTGCACAGAAACCATTTCTGCACGTTTTAAAGTCAAAATAAATTTTTCTGAATCCGAATTCAGTGGTTTCCAAAAATGTCCATCCCTATGTCATTTTAGGAAACCCTACTCCCTTACTCTTAATTAAGAAGTCCAACTCCTTAGTTCATTAAATTTAACTCTTTAAATTTAACTATCTCAACGGGGATTAAAACTCCATTACACTGTGTGACCCTCAATGGTTCAGGGATACAGCTAGCCGTGGGCTCACAACTCCTTGTGACTCGGAACAACACTTTCCGACTTGCCCAACGAATCATGGTAAAGCGCCTAGCAACATCGCCCCATGATTCCCTAGGTATCACTGATAGTGCCTACAAGAACCAGTAGATTTTGGTTAGCGTACAGTACGGTCCCTTCATCCATATATCCCGATCGAATCAACAACCATTGGTATATCGAGAGTCGCTCAAGATTCGATAACTATGCAATGCATCTTGAAGATCAAATTAGTGACATCGCATGTGCTACTAAAAAACCATTTCTTAAATCACATCAAGTACTCTGGCCAGAGATTTGTCACACTAATATCTCCTCAGATCGCATAGGATATCCACACTCGCAAGTATGTGATGAATCCTTGACAACAATGCATTGACTCCTATATGTGTCGTAACTGTACCCAATCTCGACACCTGATGACCCCCATAGAGTCGGTAAACAAGTCAAAAAGCACAGCACTAGCATATAGAGTCTCCATGATGTTTCAAGTCGTAAGGACTAATGGTGTACAACCAAAACCGCGGACTTTATCCACTCGATAAGTGATAACCACTTGGAAAGTCCGGATAGGGTAGTTCGATTATTCATCCTATGAATATCCATTTGCATGCTTCGAACATCTCCATGTTCCCTACCAATGAAACGTGGTACTCCGCATCGCAAATGCTAGTCTCAAACTCGAGCGATCCTTATCCTTATTATCGGACGGCTCAATCGACTAGGAACGGTTTTTAGAATATACAGTGACTATAAGATGTATTTCATGATAGACATCTCCATGTTCTACCACATCTTACATACACTATAGTATATTCAAGGTCTTTATCAAAACAACAATAGTATATCACAATATAACAATATGAAGTAATATAAAGTCATTGCCATAAAAGTGTAAATAATATTAAACAAAAGATTGTTTATACAAAGAGTCATCAAAGCCCATAGCCACACAGTTGGCTCACTGGGCACCCACTCTTACAGATCCATCTACTGAAAACTCAACCAATGCTCATCAAATGTCAGATTTGTTTCAGGAAATTCAACTTGAAAATAATAGTGAGGATGACAGTGAGGATGACAGTGAGGATGACTCTTCACCACTCATCCGGACTCTTCAAACTCCTGAACCTGAACTAGTAGAACAAGCAGTTAAGAGTCATGATTTTTATCAATCAGTTGACACTCACCAAACTCATCAAGTTGAAGAAGTTGAAGCACAGCAACTTTAGACTCAAGAATGTCATTTACACACAGAAGGCACAGAATTTGGCCAGGACAATATGTCTAATCAGCCAAGAAAAATATGTGCACACTGAGACTAATCCTGAACATAGACTGAAATGGTCCAAAAAACATCCAATCAGTTCGGTGATAGGTAATCCTATAGCACCACTAAGGACTCGAGGACAAATGATTAAAGAACTTCTTTATGCAGCCTTTCTATCTCAAGAAGAGCCAAAGAAAATTGAAGATGCTTTGGCAGACAGCTGTTGGATAGAAGCTATGCAAGAAGAGTTAAATCAGTTTACTAGAAACTCATTCTGGGATCTTGTTCCATGACCATTACACCAGTCAGTCATTGGCACTCGATGGGTCTTCAGAAACAAACTCAATGAAGAAGGAACTATAGTCAGAAATAAAGCAAGACTAGTAGCTCAAGGATATAGACAAGAGGAAGGAATTGACTATGATGAGACTTATGCACCAGTAGCTAGACTGAAAGCCATAAGAATATTCCTTGCGTATGTATCCTTCAAAGACTTCAAAGTTTATCAAATGGATGTCAAAAGTGCTTTCTTAAATGGCAAACTTCAAGAAGAAGTTGTGGGACCCCGGGGCTCGTCTACTAAAATACCATAATTAAATAAATACATCATTTAAAAGAAGCAGCACAAGAACCAAACAAAAAAATTTTTTTAAAAGAGGGCCTCGCTCGATCGGTTAAACTTGACCGATCGAGCGGCCAAAAAATTCCAGCTCTCGGGTTTGAAGCAAAACTAGCCTCGCTCGATCGGTGCAATTCAACCGATCGAGCGACCAAGTCTGCTCGAATTTCTGCAGATTTTCTTGTGCTGTCCTTATGCTCTATTCTTGCTATCTTTCAACCTAGACTTCAAGGTAAACATGACCAAACATACAAGAACAACATGAACATGAAAAATGACAACTCTATTCAAGCACACAAGTTACTACAAGTTCTCAAACTAGCCTAAGTTTACAACACTAGGTTAATACAAGATACAACTATGACAACTTCAAAGGTAAGTTGAATCAATTGCTAAAACTCAACCCGGAGCACCACTTCTAAACTCTTCCCAATGCTCATGGCCTCCTATAACTTGGCCCTGAAACACCTGTTGCAATGCACACACAAAAACAAAGAAACAGCCGAAAAACCGATAAGTCTAAAGACTTAGTATGAAAGATGGAACATATAAATAATCACAAGTAGCCATAGCATGCATTTCAATCATAAAGAACACATTATGAAATGCATAATAAATTAAAGGCTAAGAAGGAATAAGGCTCAAAGGCGACACCGGTTTAAATGCTAAAACACATCACTCACCATCAATGCTAGAACTCCTCATTGATGTTATAAACCCGGATTTAGGTATCAATGCTTGAATCTCATCACAGATACACGATATCGATGTTTAAAACTCATCAACGATATCAAGGAAAAACTAGAAGAACGTTTAGGCTCAACGGGATGACACCATACACAATCACCTCCTACATAGCCTAACAAACATGCCATCACCCAAGAACTCAAGTAAGGCAATCAAAGCACATAACTCACATAAAGCATAGTAAAGCACATAAACATATAAAATAGAAACTATTTTGTGATTTAAGGGATCGAGAGATCAAACACATCTCGATGCTCATTCCCTGCTTTGGTCATCGTCGAATCATATCTTCCAATCTTGATAGCTAAGTAGCTCCAATACTCAAGCTTGACCAATCTTCAATTGATTCAAATCGGTGCGAACTCGAACTCGATATCCTTTGCTTCAACTCTGAAATACATATCAAATCATTCAGTATAGCATTCTAAGTTACCAAGAACACTATTCATCTCACACCAATGCTCAACGACTCAAGGCTTGCTAATTTGATCGGAATTCAAACCGGCGATGAAACGGTTTGAAACCGATAATTCTAACAACTCAAACATCATCTAAACATTGATATATAACTCATATAAATATCATTTCATCACTTAATTTCGAAATCCAGCAGCATAAATTTCCAGAATTTATCAAACGTAAACTGACGGCGTAACGGTACAAATTCGGTAACCGAAACTTAAAACTATCAAAACTATCAATCCTAACAACTCAAATCCACTTCATATCAGCTTATATATCAACATATACCAGCATATCAGAATGTTCAAGCATTCAAAACATATTTTGAAAATCATAACAATTGCATACGTTGTTCGTTCTTCGTTCCAGCTTCGATATCGGACAGCTTATATCATCAAGAACACTAACACATACTCAAATTCTGATTTTTCCCAACATCATAACATCATAATTTCGAGACCTACTGAATCTTAGAGATACTTACATCAATGGATAGCTCTTCTTGCAAGGATTCCAAAACTATGCTCGGTTTTGAAATCGGACAAACAGATCTTGAACAATCGAATTTTGAAGATGAAAATCCAATGAAGAATTGAAGCTCTCGGTTGTTTTGGCTGAACAAATATGAAATCTGATGATAAAACATGCATTTACACGTTCATATACAGCCAAATGACAAGTGTCCCACTCAAAATATGATATTTGCACTTTGGCCCCCGAATTGTCCAATATTTGCAATTCGGTCCCTGCTCGAGTTTCTTCTTTAAATTAAATCCTCTTTAATTCTCAAACTCGTAATTATATATT
Source organism: Henckelia pumila (assembly GCF_033568475.1). NCBI lineage: Eukaryota > Viridiplantae > Streptophyta > Magnoliopsida > Lamiales > Gesneriaceae > Henckelia > Henckelia pumila. The sequence goes on along the minus strand of NW_027331851.1, from coordinate 147,178 downwards.
AATCCCATAAATATTTAATTCAAATATTTCTAACTTTTAATTTAAGAATCCCGGACTTTAAATCTCAATATCCGTAAATTCTCAAATTAAATATTTTTAGCTCGAAAATTAAATCTCTAATTTTCATAATTTCCAAATTAATCATTTCCAAAATTCGGAATTTAAATCTCTAATTCCGTAATTAATAACTTAATATTTTCGGGGCCTTACAATTCTCCCCCTCTAAGACATGATTTCGTCCTCGAAATCGCTTGCAATCATCCTGTAACAGATATATGCTGAATAAATGACTGAAGTAACAACCTCTCTTCAGTGACCTAGCTCAGGATATCGCATATCAATCTCAATATCATGGGTTGAATAAATACTGAAATAGTTTCACCTTTTAAGACGAGTTCCGGATACATCTATCTCATATCCGGCTCTTATTCTCAGGTAGCTTTCTCAACACTGTATATATACTGCTGCACATCACCTAGCTTAAAATATCATCCAGTTATATCTCACTTGGATAAAATACATAGAAAGTATTTAACTCATACTTCCCTACAGCAACACGTATAACACTTCGTGTATAACAGATAAAGCGAAAGAGAAATTTAATCCCTCAACTAGGTGCATTCCGTAACTTTCTCTCATCCGAAGACTCATAATTATACTCTGTCTTGCTCCGCTTCATTATAGACTGAATTAATCGAATCGTATCCGACATTTCTCATGATCATTCTGGTTCAATCATTCATGCTGCTTAAATCTCATCTCAGATAAGGAAACTATGCATCTCCTACTGCTGAAGCAACAGAACAAATCATTCCACCACCGGAAAGACCTTTACTTTCTACCTCAGAACGCTGCAACAAAATCACTATCATGATTGCTTATGAGCATTCTTGTAGGAATCTATAAATGGTAAATAAGCTTACCAAACAAGAGTAATCTTGAACCTCAAATTCTCCCGCTGAGCTCATGTAGATGCTAACACTCGGCATCCTGACATCAATGCTATAACTTATCATGAATGTCATATCTCGGAATCACGGTATCAATGCTATAACTCATCATCGATACTCATCATCGATGCTATAACTCATCATCAATGCTACGAGAATATACATAGAGCCAGTCTATACATCCTCTTGAATCTAGATCAATTATCTTAATTGCCAATCAATCTGAGGATGTTACATTGTACTTTTAAGCAAACGAGTACCCAAAACTTCTTTCAGACTGTGCCAAGAATACGAAATAAATCGAGGATCTCACTTAGAGATAGCAAACGTCGGCACAACATGCCCTTTCACAACAGCTCTGTCATACAAAGTGATCAGATGGTCATGTCAAAATAGCATCTTATAAGGAATACTCTATCAGATTTATTCAATCTGTCATAAACTACCTTATTGCATCATATCCTCTCTAGGATTTCGGTAGTTTCGTGACACATTTCATCGTGTTTTGAACCCATTCTTATTCTGAACATGCTAAACTGTGCAATAGACCACTTGGTCGCTTTCGTTTTGCTTTCATTACTGACAGTTTAGGTATCGGAACACAAATTCTATCATATTTGCTTTCATACTCTGACCTGGATGGATACAAAATTTATTGTAATGTGCCTCTTTCAGAATTTATTATCTCACTTCTGAAATACTATGCACAATAATACCTGTATTTGCAGACACCAAAATTCATCCATACTCAACTGATACTCAAACTCACGTCTAAATATGATTTTCTCTATCGAGTTTCACATAATCTGAGTGGATTTTCGTGCTTCTGTAACCCTCACAATCAATACTGACTTAGCTTGGATTGCAAATACTCTACTCAGTTGCAAATCTAACACAAAAACCCATGCTAGAAGCACTATAACTCTTGATCAATATAACCACATCAATAGCAGATAAGATCAAATCGCACATTTTTCTACTTAAGCTTCAGTGGTTACATTACATCTGTCTGGATAATACTCTTCCAGCAAATTTACTCAACTCGTCAGTTTCACATCTGTCAGGGTTCATTGGTTGATAATCTTGCACTACATGAGAACCCTCTAACAATCTTTGCTAAGACCTTAGTTATTCAATGTCTCAACCTTGCTAGGATTCATCACAATCCTGTCGTTTGACATAATAAAGTCAAGAATTACAACTCTATCCAGTTAAAATTCACACCTGGACAGTTTTTCATACACTTGCTCTGTTTACTTCGGCTCATTCATCAACTAACTCAAGATATCATCGCTAAATAACGCAATAAATTCACCAATAAATCTTCGACAGATTCTGTTCATTAAACTCATGAACATCGCTGAAGTATTTATCACACCAATAGCATAATCAGGTCTTAGGCACAACTACCTCACTGATTTTCACTTGATGATATCTAACTCAAACAATCTTTGAGTAGACAAAAGCACCATACCATTGATAAACAAATCGTCTATGTACTGCAACAGATACTTCTACTTTACTGTAGTCCTGTTCAATAGGCTATAGTCGAAATAGAATCTCATCGACCCATTTTCCTTCTCCCGTTGGCAATAAAGGACTTCAAAGCAGAATATCTGGTCCTATGTACTCTTTGACTAGCAATCTATATCAGTTACGAGCCATCACTTCCAAATATATGATTCTCTAATTCAACATCAGATAGTCTCGAAGATAATTTCTCAAATCATGATCATCAATATACAGGAAATTCTGGACACTAATCGTTGCAAAGTGGACACAGCTCACTTGCATTTCAATACTAGGATGGATGCTTCAATGCAAGCTTGAAAACTAAGGAATATGACCAATAAATAATAAACATAACTGGTGACCAATTCATCAATAATGCAATATTATACAATACCCCAAATCAGGGTTGATAGAGTGGCTTTATGATGAGATATCTACACATGCGTATCAATTAGAACAGAGTTCTAAGCATTTTCAATTATTGCACAGAGACAAGTAGATCACCATAGAATCCAAGGTCCAGAACTAAAAATTCAAATATCAAGAATATAACTGCTCAAGTTCCTACTCGAAGAACAATCGAGATCAAATGGCAAGAATCTTCAAATTCAATGTCATGTGAATCAAGAATACATGACTACGATAAAACTCGAATATCAGCAAAATAATCGAAGGAAGCTCAACTGTAACTGAATTCTGAATCCCAAAACACTAATGTCATTAGCATACTCTTCAACCCAAAAGATATCATAACTCAATGTTCTTATAGGGTACATTTAGTACATGTGGATCACCAAATCAACTCTACTTGATCAAGGAATCATACTTAGCATTACCGCTATATCGATTCATCTACCTTTAGAAGGTTATAAACAATTCTAACTTTGATCTCAAAGTGTTTACCACACTAGCACAAAGCTTATAACCCATTCCTGAAATCGAATTCAAACCATATAATTCTAATCTCAAGAATTCTATTGCCATATTTCACTCACTGATCTAATATGATCAATTTCCTGGACTAATCTGAAATCTATCATATCGAGGATTTATCTCTGTTTTGCTTGAGGTTATCTGATAAAATCAATTCAAACATCGATAGACATCACAATATCAGATCTTACCTCACTCATTTTCGGCCACAGCAGGTCTTAGGTAATGATAACTTAATCCCCTCGAGAATAGATTTCATCTCTGTCCTTTCAACCTCATATCATCACTATCCAAACGCATCCAGTTCTGATATAACTCTTTCTTATCTATCTCCTACAGCACCTGCATCAACATCTCATGCAGCCACTCAAAGAATCATGATTAATCTGAAGCAATCACAGTATACAACAACTATTACATAATCATAATTTCAATTTATCGCTACTCTTTAGGCTCAAGAGCATACCATTGCTTGTTTAACAAGGAGACATACATGTGATACTGAAAAACATCATCCTTACATTCGAGTCATAGTCTTTGATTCAACATTTCTTATCTCCCCAAGCACAAAAAAAGGTAATGAGATGAGCGCTTCATACCTCATACTCTTCAGTCTTCTGAGTATTGTTCGATTCCCTACTCATAAACTCGTGAGTATACAATTTAGAATTTAGTTCGAATCATCTACTTTTTCCCTGCTTCACTGCTTATCAAACGCATGAGCATACCCTTTTTTTTCTCCTCACACATTATTTTTCTATTTACATGTGTAGCACAGATATCAATATGCTCAATAAACACATAAGCATATAATTTGCAACACATAAGCATGTAATTTGATGCCAACACATTCAACACCAAAAAGATAACCACATGCTAGCATATAGTCAGACAATTTCTCAAAGGTAGAAACATGCTCGCATCGAATTCATATAATCAAACAATGCATTAAACTCATGCATTATGAACTCATGCGTCTCAATCTACCCCACTCAGCTTCTAATGTCGACTCAAGACAACTTATAGCTCTGATACCAAACAATGTGGGACCCCGGGGCTCGTTTATTAAAATATCATAATTAAATAAATACAGCATTTAAAAGAAGCAGCACAAGAACCAAACAAATTTTTTTTTTTAAAAGAGGGCCTCGCTCGATCGGTTAAACTTGACCGATCGAGCGGCCAAGAAATTCCAGCTCTCGGGTTTGAAGAAAAACTAGCCTCGCTCGATCGGTGCAATTCAACCGATCGAGCGGCCAAGTCTGCTCGAATTTCTGCAGATTTTCTTGTGCTGTCCTTATGCTCTATTCTTGCTATATTTCAACCTAGACTTCAAGGTAAACATGACCAAACATACAAGAACAACATGAACATGAAAAATGACAACTCTATTCAATCACCAAGCACACAAGTTACTACAAGTTCTCAAACTAGCCCAAGTTTACAACACTAGGTTAATACAAGATACAACTATGACAACTTCAATGGTAAGTTGAATCAATTGCTAAAACTCAACCCGGAGCACCACTTCTAAACTCTTCCCAATGCTCATGGCCTCCTATAACTTGGCCCTGAAACACCTGTTGCAATGCACACACAAAAACAAAGCAACAGCCGGAAAACCGGTAAGTCTAAAGACTTAGTATGAAAGACGGAACATATAAATAATCACAAGTAGTCATAGCATGCATTTCAATCATAAAGAACACATTATGAAATGCATAATAAATTAAAGGCTAAGAAAGAATAAGGCTCAAAGGCGACACCGGTTTAGATGCTAAAACACATCACTCACCATCAATGCTAGAACTCCTCATTGATGTTATAAACCCGGCTTTAGGTATCAATGCTTGAATCTTATCACAGATACACGATATCGATGTTTAAAACTCATCAACGATATCAAGGCAAAACTAGAAGAACGTTTAAGCTCAACGGGATGACACCATACACAATCACCTCCTACATAGCCCAAAAAACATGTCATCACTCAAGAACTCAAGTAAGGCAATCAAAGCACATAACTCACATAAAGCATAGTAAAGCACATAAACACATAAAATAGAAACTATTGTGTGATTTAAGGGATCGAGAGATCAAACACATCTCGATGCTCATTCCCTGCTTTGGTCATCGTTGAATCATACCTTCCAATCTTGATAGCTAAGTAGCTCCAATACTCAAGCTTGACCAATCTTCAATTGATTCAAATCGGTGCGAACTCGAACTCGATATCCTTTGCTTCAACTCTGAAATACATATCAAATCATTCAGTATAGCATTCTAACTTACCAAGAACACTATTCAGCTCACACCAATGCTCAACGACTCAAGGCTTGCTAATTTGATCGGAATTCAAATCGGTGACGAAACGGTTCGAAACCGATAATTCTAACAACTCAAACATCATCTAAACATTGATATATAACTCATATCAATATCATTTCATCACTTAATTTCGAAATCCAGCAGCATAAATTTCCAGAATTTATCAAACGTAAACTGACGGCGTAACGGTACAAATTCGGTAACCGAAACTTAAAACTATCAAAACTATCAATCCTAACAACTCAAATCCACTTTATATCAGCTTATATATCAACATATACGAGCATATCAGAATGTTCAAGCATTCAAAACATATTTTGAAAATCATAACAATTGCATACGTTGTCCGTTCTTCGTTCCGGCTTCGATATCGGACAGCTTATATCATCAAAAACACTAACACATACTCAAATTCTGATTTTTCTCAACATCATAACATCATAATTTCGAGACCTACTGGATCTTAGAGATACTTACATCAATGGATAGCTCTTCTTGCAAGGATTCCAAAACTATGCTCGGTTTTGAAATCGGACAACCGGATCTTGAACAATCGAATTTTGAAGATGAAAATCCAATGAAGAATTGAAGCTCTCGGTTGTTTTGGCTGAAAAAAATCTGAAATATGATGATAAAACATGCATTTACACGTTCATATACAGCCAAATGACAAGTGTCCCACTCAAAATCTGATATTTGCACTTTGGCCCCCGAATTGTCCAATATTTGCAATTCGGTCCCTGCTCGAGTTTCTTCTTTAAATTAAATCCTCTTTAATTCTCAAACTCGTAATTTCAATCTTAATCCCATAAATATTTAATTCAAATATTTCTAACTTTTAATATAATAATCCCGGACTTTAAATCTCAATATCCGTAAATTCTCAAATTAAATATTTTCAGCTCGGAAATTAAATCTCTAATTTTCATAATTTCCAAATTAATCATTTTCAAAATTCGGAATTTAAATCTCTAATTCCGTAATTAATAACTTAATATTTTCGGGGCCTTACAGAAGTATTTGTTGAACAACCACCTGGATTCACAAACCATCAGTTTCACCATGTTTACCATCTAAACAAAGCTCTATATGGACTGAAACAGACTCCTAGAGCTTGGTATGACACATTAACCAAATTTCTTCTTGACCACGAATTTACAATAGGCACAGTTGATAAAACTCTATTCAAATTCACAAAAGTTGATCATACACTACTAGTTCAAATATATTTTGATGATATTATCTTTGGGTCAACTAACCCCAAACTGTGCACAAGATTTTCTAAGTTAATGTAGGAAAAATTCGAGATGAGCGTGATGGGTGAATTAAACTTCTTTCTTGGATTGCAAGAAAGAAAATTGGAAAATGGGATATTCATAAGCCAAACTAAGTACACCAAGGAATTAATCAAAAAATTTGGTATGGAAAACTGCACAAATGCAACTACTCCCATGGGTGCATCAATTAAGCTTGACAAAGACGAAGGGGGAATACCAGTTGATGCAACAATGTATCGAGGCCTAATCGGGTCATTGCTTTATTTAACAGCAAGTAGATCTGACATTGTGTTTGCAGTTTGTTTATGAGCTAGATTTCAGTCTAATCCAAAGCAGTCACACTTCATCGCTGCCAAGAGGATAGTGAAGTATCTTAAAGGAACTCAGAGTGTTGGTCTGTGGTATGCTAAAGATAACTCCTTCAATTTAGTTGGATACTCAGATGCTGACTATGTTGGATGTAAACTGGATAGAAAAAGTACAAGTGGATCATGTCAGTTCCTTGGGGATAGATTGATCTCATGGTTTAGCAAGAAACAAACATCCATTGCTACTTCTACAACTGAAGCTGAGTACCTAGCTGCAGGCAGTTGCTATGCTCAACTGCTCTGGATTCAACAATAGTTGAGGGATTATGGAATTGAAGAACAGGGATTGTGGAATTGAAGAACAGGAATCACCTATATATTGTGATAACACCAGTACCATTACAATCACTTACAACCCTATTCTTCATTCAAGAACAAAGCATATCGAAGTTAGACAACATTTTATCCGCGATCATGCACTCAAGAAGGATATTAGACTGGAGCATATATAAACGGAGCAATAAAACGCTGACATTTTCACCAAACCACTTCCTGAGACTAAGTTTTCCTACTTTCAAATTATTTTAGGACTTATTGAATTAACTTAAAATTATTTTTTAACTCAGTTTATACCTTGCATATTTCCAACAGTTTAGTCTGACCTAAACTGAACCAATTTCAAACCTCCAAACTGATCATTCTTTCATCAGTTTAATCAGAGTTTGGTTAATTCATTCATACAAAATATTTCATTTCATATAATTTCCTTTATTTAAATGATTTCTATTCTCTTAGTAAAATTTGGGCATACTTTTAGGGGGAATATAATTATCTCAATATGTTTTTCTTGTTGCAGTTTATCAAGAAAAAGCATCCCGTCTCCACAAATATCCAAAATAACCGCAAAATGAAAGACAGAAAAAGGAACATCTCTTATTTATTTAATAATGGCCTAGTACAATGTCTACTTTCATTCCTACAACCATTTTCCATAAGAACAGATGCTCCTCCAGCGGGCCATTTTCCAGCTCCTCCAAGCCATGGAGAAGAGTCAACACCCTCAACTCCTTTTTCAAGAGCAGAAGCTTAATGCCCTCACGACTGAGGACATAAGCAGGGTCGTTGATTCCTAGCACCTGCTTGTATTTCTCAAAGCGACGCCTTTCCACAGGACTAGGGCTTCCAACCCTCAAAACTGCATGCGAACGAGTTTTGCTTGCAGACGGGCAATCTTCTCTTCCACAAAGTTCTCATGGTCTATTCTCCAACTGTCCATACTATTTTGTTTTTGCCTACTTGATGTTTGAATGCCCTAATTATTTTTTCTTTTTATAGACTACAAATACAGAAGTCTCTCTCATTTATTTTATTCCATTTTTTTGGGAATATGAAGAGTCTCTTACGTGTATTTTCACCAAATAAGACGTTGTGTATGACTAAATATCTCTGGAACTTGATTTCATGTACTCATTACCTGATAACATCATTATTCGTGTTTATTCTTACGTATTGTAGTTTACCTTTGACATAAATTTAAATAGCTACACTGAATCCGTTTAGGTGCATAATTTACAAATATACTCAGTTTAGTAAAATTTGTTTTATTGATAGTTGGAACTTATAGTACTTAGATTACACATGCCTAATTTCCCTCATCATAAGAAAGATTTCAAAACTCCAGTTCATCACCCATGCTCGAAGAGGGGCAACTGAAGGATCCGTAAGCTCATCCGATGCAAGACAAAACAATGTGATGTACTCTTTACTGAGCATCATATAGAGAACATTTTTATCCTTAAAAATGTCTCTGGGTTAAAATGTGTCCAGTGCTATCATGTAGAACATTTCTCATTGAGCTATCTCCTTCGCCTCTTCAAATTTCCATGGGGGAAACTGCGCATGATGATACATGTGGAGTTCTTCTATCTTCAATCAAACCTTCATCACCTTTCCATACACCCTATCCTCTATCTTCTTCTTCTCAGCATCAAAGTAACTTTCTTTACATGCCTCACATGCCACATAAGAGTTGTGACCAAAACCGAACAAAGGAGCGTTGTCACTCATTCTCTTTTCTTGATTCAACTGAAATAATAAAATTTTGAAGTATTGTTAGCCTATTATTTATAGTCGAAATAAGTAATATTTTTAGAGGGAAATATGTGTACTATCTCCCGCTTTAATGTACAATTTTATTTTGAATTTCGAAATATCATGTGTGCCACGTCACTCACTTGTCGTATTGACCAAGTCACACATTCTATACCATTTCAGTTTATCGTGAACCCTAGTCTATACTAACTCCATCTAAATTTCTCTTGATTCACATAAACTACCTCAATGGTTAATTCATCTACAGTGTACATTCTCAACGCCCTCGCCGTCGATTTTGAATCTCTACATGGGATGGATAACCCAGGCATAACCGAGATTTGCACAGCTCTTGAACAATCTGGGCTTCGATCTTTTTTGGATATCAAGACTCTGGACATATATCAAATGGATATGGTATCTTTATATCGCAATTGTACGATCAAAGATGATGGCATCCTATTACTTTCTCTGGATTTATTTAAGTAATTAACCTCCAATTGAGTGTTACTTAGAAAAATAACCTCCATTTTTTATTACCTTATTTTTACTATTTTGCCCTTTTTAAACATGACCCTCATTTGTCAATACTATGTATTAGATTTTTGACCTTCTCATGAAAATTTAAAATATTAAATTTAATTACTTAAATCATTCTACGTAGAATTTAAAAAATATTTTATTTTAATAACTTCTTAATTTAATGACATAATATCTTATGCAGATTTGCCAAAAAAATTCTTAAATTTTATAGTTGTGCTATAATTAAAGATGCCAATTATTTGCTTCTCGAATCAAATATTATCAAAGAAGACAAAATCATCAAAATTTAAACTTTGATATTTATGCAATAGAATAATTAAAAATCTTTAATAAATCCACTCAATTACTAAATAATCCTCAACTTAAACAAAAATAACAAAACGAAAAACAATAGCATCTAAAAAAAATCACGAGAATGATTTACTTTGAAAAATTTTCACAAGAAATAAAAATTAAATTTTTTCCTAAACAATTGATTTCTTCTTTTTGCTTGAAAATTCTCCAACAGATGGAATCCTCTTTTTCTTCGGTCTTCCTTTCTGAACTTTAAGTTTAGCAGGTAGGACAATCAAAAAACCAATGTCAGTAGGTATATTCCATTCATTAGACGGGGGCACAGGGTAAATTGTTTCTGTGTATGCCAAACTCCATGCATTTGTCGTGTAATAATGCGAGCACAATTCATATATGTCCATACCATGGTAACCAGCAGCAGCAATAGCATGCGCACACGGAAGTCTATCAACATCAAAAACTCGACAACAACATGTTCTTTTATTTAACTCCACAACTGCATCATGGCCAACTCCAACCACGTGATATTCAAAAGTATTCATCTGAATGACTTCCATCTTCTGTGACTCGATAAATCTTGATCGTAAGGATGTCTCGGCCCATGGAGTAAGATGTCGAGTTGAAGAAACAGCAGCTTTGCGATGAATATTAAACCACGATGAGGTAAGATTTTGAATTGAATCTAACAGAGCAGTAATTGGAAGCTCACGTGCCAACACCAACTTTGAATTAATGGACTCTGATCCATTGGTTGTCATGATATTATACCGTGAACTAGGAAAGAATGCTCTAGCCCATTTTTCTTTATCAACACTAACCTCAAGATAATTTGTGATACTTGGATAACCTTTCTTTAATTCATCATAGAATTCTTCAAACTCAATATGCCTGTAAGCTTTAGTAGCTTTCATAAACAACGCAACTCCACCTACTTTGGACTTCAACCTTGACTTGATGTTTTGTCCTAGATGCCATATGCAATGTCCATGCTGTGCTCGCTTGTATACGGAAGCAAGACCATTGATGATTCCTTTGTGCCTATCAGAAATAAAAACCAGCTCATCATCATCAGGTATCAACTCACACAACTTTTCAAAGAACCACATCCAAGATGCTTCACTTTCTGAATCAACAACTGCCCAAGCAATAGGATATTGGTGGTGGTTTCCATCTTGTGCAGTGGCTATCAATAAAACACCTTTATATTTACCAGTTAAATGGGTACCGTCAACTGATATCACCTTTTGCATATATGTAAATCCTGCAATGCATGCACTATATGCCAGGAACATATATTTGAAGCTGCCATCTGGGTTGACATTCAAATGTGTTGATGTCCCTGGATTCACTTGTTCAAGCATGTAAAGATATGCCGGAAGTAATTTAAAACTATCAGTAGGATCTCCTCTTAGTTGGTTTATAGCCAGTTGCCTCGCTTTCCAAGCTTTGAAATAGCTAATTTCAGCACCTGTATTTTGCATCATTGTTTGTATTGACTTCAAGGCAGGAAGTTTTTGTTGCCCTCTAAAATTTTCTACCAACATATCTGCAACTATTGCCGCACTTGCTTGTCGATTCCTCCTCCTTCTATTACCTAGATCACAAGTGTGTTTATTGCAATAAGTTCGGACTGAAAAACGTGATGAATCATGTTTTTGTGCCACACGCACCTTCCAACTGCAAGTATCATCTAAACATCTTACCGAATAAAGAGTCTTGGTGGACTTTAAAACTCGCATCTCAAATGAAGCTTTCATTGCAATACTATACAATTATCTTTGAACGTCTTTTTCGCTATCGAACTCTTTACCCACTGACAAATTAGATTCATCGGTAAAATTGTAAACCTGCTCGCTACAAGAATCAAGCAACAAAAAATCCTTTTTGTCATTGACTACTTCACAATTGCCAAACTTCGACCCAGTACTTTGTTTTACTCCATCCTGATCACTAACATTTGCTTCAATATTTTTTTTCTTTTTTCCCATATCTACAATCATTTACTACAAAAACACCATCAAAATGTTCATCTGGATAAAGTTTAACATTAGTATGATCATCATGATCATCGTATTGATTATCACCACAATCATCACCAAATACAAAGTCAAAAGGATCATCACAACAATTATTATCAGAGAGCAAATCAAATGTAGGACCACCAAAATCAATACTATCATGTGAACCAAATCCATGAACATTACTGTCAAAAATAATTCGAACTTTCTTCTCCATTTCCACGTGAAGCGAAGGCCTATGATGTGTATCACCAAGTAATAGATATGTCGATAGACATTCTTCATCAGTTAAATATATTGGGCCAAAAACATTATCACAAATATGTGTTATGTAACTGAATTTCATTTCAGTCTCACTCTTATTCAAGTCACACTTCGTGTATACCTCATCTTTTAGTCTTGATATAGTCACTCTAGTATCGCCAAAATTTATGGCTCCACATCGACCATTTAACCCTGAGCTCCATGTAGGTTCTCCTTGCTGATTTTTTGTCCATACTCCATTATACCGAAACATAACAATTTGCATCATATTTCTGTTACAAAAAAAATATACATGGTTGTAAGTAAGATAAATAGGTCAATAAAAATAAGTAGCAAATATGAAGTTTTTGATTATATATTAAAGTTATGAGTGTTCTGTCTCCATGTCATATATTCAATTAAATATAATTTAAATAAAATTAAAAATAATAATTTGATGTACGTTTAACAAGCAGAATTTTTATTTCACTCAAAACAAGCAAAATTTTTTCATTTAAATTTTATTGAATTTTAAATAAATTAATACAACTAATGGTGGATATATCAATGAGGCAAATCGAATTGTGGGTATATGAATGAGACGCAAACACTTCACTTTTTTTCACAATTTCTTTACATCATTAATTCCTTATTTTATTAATTTGTCGGTTCTTCACAAAATAAAAAAATAACCACAAAAAATTAACGATTAACAAACAAAAACAAGGAATAAAAATCGAATAAAGAACGCAAATAGAAAAAACATACGTACAATGGTGGCACCGAGTGGATGATTTGGAATGGTTTTTTTTTTTCTTGGGCAAAATTTTGAGAGTGGAAAAATAATTAAAAATAAAAAAGAAAGAACGAAGGTCAGGAAGAAGACGAAGAATTTCCCGCTGAGGAGTGAGGCGGCAAAAAAATCTGAGGAGGGAAAATTAGGGATTTTTGTGATTAATCTAATTGAAATTAAATTACATAAAGGGTAGTTTGGACATATATTAAATTAAAACTCATTTAGAAGGTTACTTTACAAAATAAAATATTAAAAAGGTCAAAAATCTAAATAAAAAGTAACAGAAGGTTATATTTCAAATTGTCCCTACTTTCTCTAGGAGGACATAATATTCAAATCAGTGAGGAATTCTTTGCCAAAACCTTCAGTTTACCTACTTCAGGTACTACTGACTTCAATGCTATATCAATTGCTGATATCACTGAAATGCAAAGTACATTTTCTGGCTCAAGTCAACTGATATCTCTGTCTGGATTCAAAAGAGACTTAAAGCTTGAATATCAAATGCTAGCTGATATTGTTGCCAAAAGCATCCTTGCAAAAGGAGTCTTTCGCCAAGTAAACTGTCGGAAAGTTCAAAGTCATGACTGCTATCATGAAAGGTGTAAAGATCAACTGGAGTATTATTCTATTCAATATCTTTGTTCAAATGATGACTCGTACAAAGCAATCCTCCGGATATATACTGCAAGTCAGTCGACTCCTTGAAAATATAGGAGTTACTCTTCAGGCCCCCTCTCAACTGCACAAGCTTCGAGTCTTAAATATTGAATATTTGACAAACTTTCACTCCAGGGAATCAACTGATTTAGTCATCTCAAAAGTGCTTAAAACACCAGTCAAGAAACCAGCTAAAAATAAGAGAAATCTTGTTATTCATGACAGTGAGGACACAGACAGTGAAGAGATTATAAAAGCTCAAACTAAGCAGACACAGACTTTAGAAACAAAAGCTGTTAAATCTCCAACTAAGCTGATCATATCTATGCCTCCTAGATCAATTAATGCGGCTTCCACTGAAAACACACATTCTTTTGATGAATCAGTTGAGGAACCAGTTAATCCAATCAAAACTGATCTCAAAGGCAAACAACCAATGGTTGTTGAACCCATTCAGAGTCTACACCCTTCTCAAAAAATCCCTGAACTCAAAGATTCTGAAGAAACTGTTAAAGTTCACCAAGCTTCTCTTCAATCCATTACTCCCTTAGTAGTTGCCTCCTACTAGACCTCAAGGCGGTCTTTAATCCAAACAAATTGTTGAATTTACTCTTTCAGGACTAGATTTGGCAACAGGAAGCTCTCAAATTGCCTCTTCTTCAGATCCTAACAGAGCTTCAAATGCAATTCAATTGCAGATTAATCTCACCATGGACAAAGTTCTTGAATATGCTGAAAAACATATTGCTGATATATTTGATACTTGGCATAAATACAGGACTTCTACTCTGGCTAGACAGCTGACAAAGAAGAATGTCCTGCATAAGTTTGTCAAACTAGAAGAAACTGTGTTGAGAATCGTCAAGACTGTTAACATTCAAGAAGCCTTAGCCAAACGAAAGTACTTCTATGATTTTATGAGAATCAAGAAACTTAGTCAAATTATTGCGGAGTTTCAGGAAAAATTATGACCCTTTTGCCAGAATATCTTATGAAGATAACTCTATTTTTTCTCAACTTCAACTTGATCTCATCAATCTTCAAATGGGAGTTAAGTTTTGGGAAACTTCTAGCACTTTGGAAATTCCATAACCCTTTGTTTTGAAGAAACACAAATCTCACTCCAAGTCTAGATCCAAACACAAGAAAAGCAAGAAAGGTCACACTTACACTGAATCCTCCAATCATTCACTTGATCAGGTGTTTGAAGAAGTTCAAAAAGAAACATCAGTTGCTCTAAATTCAACAAACACATCCATTGAGCAGCAAATTCACACCTCAAGCATTGAAACTGCTCTACCCGAACTTCAACTCATTAACGTTGACGAAGTCATCTCTCATATTGAAGATGGAGCTCAACAAACTCCTATATTGACAGCACCATCTACGGACGAAATTGATACTTCAATCACTCATCCATAAGAAATCGAAGAGCCTCAAAATCTTCATGTGGAAATCCTTCCTCCTCCAACTCATGAAAATGAAGATGAGACTTTAACCATGTCTCATATGGATTCTGCAGCTCAGGAAATTACACTAATGGATGATTTACCTCCTCCCATCTCTACTGAACCAGCAATTGCCGACTCAAAAAATGAGTCAGAATCTATGGAGCCTTCAATTTCCATTCTTGACATCCCGATTTTATCCAGTTAACCTCAGGAGGAAGTACTTCAACTGTCCAATGCAAATGATGTCGTGTCAAACATATCTCCTCTTGTCATTGATGATCAGCTCCAAAAACCATCAACTGAAACGCAAAAACTTCCTCAGATCAGCGATCTAACTCATGATGATACTACAATTGAGACAGAGATTCATTCTCCAACTCTTGCAATGATTGTTCACTCGATTCCTGGCTCTTCATCACATCAAGAAAAAGGAAAGGATAAATTGAGATCACCTCCTCTTCATATTTATCTCCTCCTAAAGGAAAAAAAAAAACCAAATTTCTGGACACTGATATTTCCACCAGTGGAAAAGATATGCCATCCTCAAAATCAGATCAAGAAGATGATTGGTTTGAATTTCTCTCTCAAATGGAAACTTCAGTCTATAACTTGTCCAAGACTGTCATTACTCTCAAAGAAAATCAACAAGAAACTACCAACAATGTTTCTTTTCTAAGACAGTCCCTGAGTGCTTAACTGATCAAACTTCAAGAAAAACTTGCACTATTGGAAAAAGTATTATTGGATTCCAGTCAACTGCAAAAGTCTCATCAGTCTCTGAAAATGAAAGTTGACAACTTGTTTTGTTCAAAATTTCCACAACTCGGTTCAATAAAATCTTCAGGGGATCTCCAAGAAATTGATAAACTTGACAAATCTTTCTCAGAATATATTACGCACTCAGTTTGAAGCTCAAGCATCAGCTCGGTCTACTTCGGCAGCTCATCCGCCATCTCGCCACTATTCAATGCACAGATCATCATCCAATCGAAGATGACTCATTTTGCGTTGTTTCAATCTTCTTATGTTATCTACACTTGTATCTTCACCTCGTTATCCTTACTGTTAGTTTATCAAAAAGGAGTAAGATTTAGAAGAAATTGCAACTGAATATCCTTGACAAAGATCAGTTTATATTAAATATCAGTTCATTGCTTGCCATCTCAAAAGTTTTGATAAACACCAAAAAGGGAGAAATTGTTGGGAAATTTAGTTTTAGTGTCTACAAAATTACAAAGCCGAAAAGAAGATAAAACTAATCAAGCAACTATAAAGCACTAAACTAATATATGGAGCTAAACTACTTCACGCTCAATCACCGCGCTCAACTGGCCAAAGACGCTAAACTGATTTCATCAGTTTACACTCGCTAAACCGACTTCATCAGTTTACCCCTCACCAGTCAACTACCATGCCTTTTATGGATAATTTCTTCCGTACTCTGACATTCTCTGCAGAAGAAAGTGCCGCGATTCAAAGGGCTATGTCGGCTCCAGAATTTTTTGTTGATAGTGAAAAATCCAACGGGAATAATTCAAAACTCTATCTGAAGATTCAGTTTGAATTTATGACCGTTAACAATCCAATGGTATAAATAGGAATCTTGATCGATGAAAGACACTCTCTCACGCTCTGAAAACTCTCCTACTTTACGAGAATACTCAAAGCTTTTCACGCTCAAGATTTGATCAAGGAACTCAAAGTACAAACGCCGAAGTATTATTCTGATCATTGAAGGATCAATTTTTTGTGCTAAGGATTTTGAGTTGTATTCAATTTGTTCTATCATCAGTCTAGGACTAAAACTGAAGTGTTGTACTAGGAGTTCTTGTTTAGGCAGTGTTAAGTCCTAAACTAGATCGGGGTTTTGCAAATTACTTGTAAAATTCAAAGTCTTATAGTAATATCCTTTCGAGGCGGAAGAAGGGGTGACCTAAGAGTGTTTGAAATCTCCGAACATCCATAAACATTTGCTTGTGTCTTTTCAGTTTATCTTATATCTTTTCATAACCTAAATTGATAACCTTTTATTGTTCAAATCTGTAATTTGACATATTTCCGCACATACTTCTGTTTGTCGAATTACATTAGACAAAAAGATAAGTCTAGAACTCAGTCCCTAAACCGATCGAGTTCAACTATTTTTATACTAAACTGCTTGAAAGTCTATTCACCCCCCTCTATACTTTCAACCGATCCTATAAAAAACAATAAAATCTTTTTATCTGAAGCAAAAATAACCAAGTGCATTCTTATTACTATTTGTTGTTATTAAAACATATAATTTTATCCATCTATTTTGCTTTTACATATGACTCAATTAACTATGTTTAATCAATTTAATTTTTAAATAATTCACACGTATATAATGTTATCAGTTATTTAATTAATCACGAGGTATACATTAATTCGAAATAATTTATTTATACAACTTGTGTACTTATAATATTAATTTACCGCGACGTAAGCTTTCTTGGGGCTTTTTTTAAAAATATTATATAATTAAAAAATGTTATTAAAAATATAACAAAACGATAGAGTTTATAAAAATATTATAATCCGGGACTCTAAGTCCCGGATTCTACAGAGATTTTGTCCGATCTCTATCCGGATTCTATTCAAATATAAAAAAACAATCCTCCGGATTCAATTAAATAATAAAAAGGACCCGGATTCATTAAATATTACCCTACCCCACCGCCATAATTTCCCAGATTTCCCTTATGACTTCCTCATCTCCATTCTTCTCACTTCTTCAGTTCTTTTTCTTTAGGCAGTTATAATTTCTCTTCTTCCCGAGTTCTTGGTTGCCTAAAGGTAAGTAAATTTAATTTAGTAATGTTGTTTGTTATAATTTTTACTTAGTTATATGTTGTGTTTACTTAGTTACATGTTGTATATCCTTTCAAAAAAAATATATATATGTTGTGTTTGAATTTTGTTTAAATGTTACAATATGATTTAATTTAGTTTTGCTCCTTATGTTTCTTGTGTTATAAAAGGTAATCATCGTTCAACAAAAAAATTAGCCACAGTTTTATAAAAATCGTGATTAAATTTAACCACGGTTTGGTTAATTTAGCCACAGTTTAAAAATAATAATAACACTCATTTAAATTAAATTAAATTTCATTTAATTTAATTAATTTTTTTATTCTATTACTAATTTTATTTTATTGTTATTGTTAATGATGATTAATTTTGTAAATTTTATTGCAATGACCCAAATACTTCCGTGTTAACTAAAAATATATTCTTAATCTAATTAGATAGATAATTAATTTTTTTTAAATATCACCTCATTATTATAATTAATTAAAATATATTTATTACCTTAATCATGAAAAAATAAATTAAAGCTTAATGGATCTTTCTTTTATATGTGGATATACGAATCATTGTATATTAAATAGTAATATATTCTTAATATTATTGAAAACAGTTAATATTTCTAAAATTAATTTATAAAATAAGTATGATAATAATATATTATATTTTTTAATAATAAGTAATATATTCTGAATAATAATTAAAGTGAGTATAAAATTATTTGTAATATAAATCACATTTAATTTTTTTTCATTTTATTTTTAATTGTTTTAAATTTCATGATATAGTTGGAAAAAAATATTTTTTTCCTTAATATACATCTAATTATGGTTTTTTAATTTGTAAATAAATATTTGATGATATATTATGATATTATTATTTAAATAATAATAAACAAATAAATGAATAACATTTTTTAATAATAAAAATATCATTAAGAAATCTACCGATTAAAAGAAATTTGTAATTCATAAGCTAGTTGTATGTATATTTGAATAATAAAAATTTCATCAAGATTTTATTAATTGCAGGATAACGGAAAATTCAGAAAATGTTTTGTATTTACAAGATAGACATATTTCGAACAATATCAATGCCGATAACATTGATTAACTTATACATCCACGTCATTTCGATAATTCTCTTTGGATGTTGTATAGTGAAGGAATTCACCAGCGTGTTCGTATATGTTTGGCGTGTATGGGTTTTTATGTTATCTTACAGTGTGGTCCGAGAAAATATTATGATAAACATTTGCTTACAGCCATTATAGAGAGATGACATCGAAAAACACACACATTCCACTTTTTCGTCGGTGAGACCACAATAACCCTATAGGGTGTGACATTAATTTTGGGTTTGAATATGATGGCATTCTTATAACTGGTGTAGATACCAAGTATAGAAAAAATGAATTGCCGCTGTTTATATTGGTTGGGTTTCATGCTCGAGCCTAATAAAATCAAAGGTGGTAACCTTTCCCTCGGCGCTATACGAAAGCATTGTCTGGATCATATGATTCATGACGAGAGTACAGAAGATGATGTTGTGAAATATTTTCGTTGTGTGGCCTTACTGATTATTGGTGGATGCATGTTTCCAGATTCAGAGAGTTCGGCGGTGAAGTTTATGTATTTATCATTTCTTGAGGATATTGATACAGTGATTACATATAGCTGGGATTCTGCTGTACTGACATATCTCTATCGAGAGTTGTGCAACACTTTCCTGGTGTTGAAGAAAGACATTTGCGGGCCTCTTCAATTACTTCAGGTACGGTTAAAACAATATAGAAATATATTTGTGCTTGTTATAATGTTGTATGCTATGTGTATATTGTATATCGTTGCAGATTTGTGTGTGGTTAAGGATTACACTTCTGACGCGAGACAAGGTGCAACAAAATCAGCTAGAATCAGATCAAGTTGCAGATGTGCTTCAGGGTCTACCGTTCCCACCTTATGGCGCAAAGTATTCTGAAAAGAAAATATTATTTTGTATGCTTCTATTACTTTCATTTATGTCGTAAATTGTATTTTTTTTCATATCATAGATGGAGTCATGGGTTTTCATGGGTGCAAATTGTGCGTCATTCTGTTCGTACAATGAGAGATATGATTGACAGAATGGTAGATGGACATGTAAATTGTTACACCGTCTTTGTATGAAATATTGCACGCATCGCTGCAAGGTTAACTCCACAATTGCATTAATAGGGAGACGACGAGCCCCTTTCAATACACTATTTATACACTCAGACATATTTGTCTTCATTATCCCACGCCTCCAACCATCATCATGAGCAAGTGTCCAATGTTAGCCAAATAATTGAAAGCAGCTACATTTTTTGACTTGATTGCTTCCATCGTGACATTGAATTTTTCTATTTGATGTTGTGTCTCTGCTTCCCAACATAAGTCCTTCAAATGAATGTTTTTAAATCTATTATTAAAATTAGAACACACATGTTTCAAACAAAAACGATGAACACCACGTGGAGGTCTAAAGTCGGGGAGATCTTGTATTGCACTTGTTAAACCTGCATGCCTATCAGATATAAGACACACTCATCTACAACCTCCTGTCACATGTTTTGCAACGTTACTCAGGAACCAATGCCAAGACTCGTAAGTTTCTTCATCGACGAGCGCAAATTCCAGAGGTAACAACTGATTATTTGTAGTGACCCATACCATGATCACTTACTAATCAGAGACTTAAGAATGCGAAACTTTATAATAAACCAATACCAGAAAGTAAAGTCTAGTGGTCAACCTGCCATCTAGCCTTGGTCACCACCTAATCTCCCGGACCTCAGGAGTAACAACCTGCATCTGCCCCATTGAATGAGTGTCCAGATAAAGAAAACAACCGAAAGTGAGTCTAACACTCTCAGTACGAGAGTATGAATATATACTATTATATGTGCATGAATGCAAATGAACTGGGTACCAATACACTCAGGTCAAAAAACTAGCTCATAGATCAGGCCCAGGGTATATAGCACGCTGCATCGTCGCCTCAGGAGATGGCTCATATACCCAGTGGATAATGGTGACCTGATACTAGTACAAGTGTCCAACCATCACGGTGACCTGACACAAGATTTATGTATCCAACCATCAATAAACTTGTAGGGTCAGCGCCTTACTACAGGATACCTCTAAGTTATAGGCTCAATATTCTCATATATGTAACATACAGTCGTGACATGCTGTACATAAGACATATAAAACATGCAATCACATAATCCATGCAAACACATAATACATGCATACTCAATCTGGATATCTCGAATAATACTTCCATATCTTACTAAGGCAGATCTTAGAAGCTCCCCTCTAGGTCCAAGACTACCATGCAGCACTACAATGCATAAATACCATGCATTAACTAGGATGCCAAACATCACCTAACATGCTCTAAAAATCTTAATTAAACTATAGCACACTCCCTATTTTCTATAAAAAGCCAGAGCTATACCTTTGTCCGTCGTCAGCCCGCTGATGACGCATATCCCAGAGCTTGAGCACAGCCTAGCTACGACTCCTGGACACCTCAGATCCCTATTAATGTTGTTGTTCACAATTTATAATGATTTTTTACTAGGTTAACAAATTGATAACAAATTTTTAAATTATAATATAATTTATTTATAAAAGAGATTAACGAGAAAAAAAGTAAATAAAAATTTGACACATTTTAGAAACAAAACCTATAATTTTAACTAATTAAAAATTAATAAATTCATTTATTATCATTTTAGAAAAAATGAGTTTTCAAATTTAAAATGGAGTAACGAAATATAAGATATGTAATTTATTGGTATGTTGGAATATAAAGTGATTAATTAATAATATATAATGTGTATTGTTACGTTTGGCAAAAAGTATATTTTTGATAAATATGAGGAGAATTATTTACCTTTCAAAATATATTAAATAACATGTTTTTAATTTTGGTGGTAGCAATGGATAATTATATCATTTTTTTAATATTATTTTATAGTAGCAATCTCTCTAATAATTATATCAGTTTTATCATAATTCTTAATGCACAAAATAAATAGTACAAATTCTATTAAATAAACTAGTGTTAATTTCTTATGTCATAGCACAACAAATACTCAATAAAATTACGAATTTTTTTATTATAACATTTTATTTTCAAAAACTGAGTATTAATTAATTTAATAAAAAATAAAATCAAACACTTAGATAATTATGTTGTTTTTATAAATATCACCCCGTTCTTATTTAATTAAGAAAAATTTGTTTATCATAGTTTCGTATAGAAAATATCATTATAATAATGGAATGAGACAAATGATAGTATTAAGAAAAACTTGTTTATCATAGTTTTGTATATAAAATATCATTATAATAATGGAATGAGACAAATGATAGTGGAACGAGTGGATCAACGTACTCTCGTTTATTGGGATTGGGAAGGTCATTATTAATCCGGAGCTGACTTCTCCGAATTCATTTTTTTTTTCTTATTTTTTTAAATATAAAAAAGCATTTTTTGGGACTTGGCATAGATCTGACTCATCCCTGTTGTATTACCCCCTCTGTAGATAGTTGCCATTTATTGACCCAAAATCATGTGGGTCTCATATAATTGATGTGGAACCCACATAATTTTTGATGTGTGGTCAACACCTACAGCTGTTAAATCTGAGACTTTAAGTCCCGGATTATTATATTTTTACAAACCCTGTAATTTTGTTATGTTTTTATAAATATTTTTTTGTTATATAATATTTTTAAAAAAAACCCGCTTTCTTGTGCTATATATTTTTCGAAGTTTCTTTGCCGTATTGAAACTGCCGTCTCCCATCCGCCGCTGTTTTCGCCGGAATTAGTGAGGTAAAGCTTAGTTCCAAGCTGCCTGCAGCTCTTTCTGGTAGTTCTGAGTTAGATTTTGAATTTCTTAAGGTATTTCGATTTCTAGGGTTTTTAAAATTTGGGTATATTGGTCCATTCAAATTCCTATAATTGATATGTGTTAAATTATTGTTTGTTGGTACTATATTGGAGGATTCAAGGTGTTGACAATTTTTCAGGATTTATTTGGGCATTATTTCGAATTTCCAGGTTTTATTCTGCGGATTTTTGGATTTAGAGTTATTATTCATTGTTTGGATGTTTAGGTATATTATAAATTTTAACTGATAATTTCGAAATTTGTAGCATTTATAGGAAAATTTCAGCTTATATGAAATTGGGTATTTCGATTATTAGAGCCGTATTCGATATTTGGGTATTTCGAAGTTATGGTGATACAAAATATATATTTTTATTTTGGAAACTTTAGTACGCATCTTGGAACTGGTTTAGATAAATTATAAATTTAGAAACAATTTGCAAAGTTGAGGAATTTTAGGAATTCACATATATTAAACTTTTTAAATTCTAGTTTTGCGACGTTTGAACAAAAAATAATTATTTTGGGAACTTTAGTTTGTGAGTCACAAGTTTTAGGAAACTTAAAGCCTAAATTATGGATTTTGAACTTTTAGGCTATATTCTTGGTTTTTTGCAATTAAATTGGAGTTGATGTGAAATAAATGATTTTACAACAGGTTCGGAGTCACCGGGAAGTCCTTAAGAGTTTTGTGGTAATTTAAGTAATTCGGTTGAGGTTAGCATGAACTGTTTTTATTACGACGTGGAAAGACGCCAAATATTTTATAATGAGTCGTGACGTGCTTCATGTGATTATTGTGGATGATGTGTTGCATTCACGCATTTATGCTTATTTATGCTTATTGTTAATTGTTAATGAGCAGATTCGAGAATAGTCCTTATTTTCTTTTATAAAAATAAAATAAATTCTTATTTTGTTTAAATAAATTTTATTGGAAAACTTTTAAGGATATTCGTCGAATAAGCACATTAACTGTGTTGCATAGCATTTTGAGTCTCGACTCCTTTGATTGATATTGATATCAATCTGTTGAGATTTATTGAGTCATCAATCCAGCGAGTAATGATATGACTCTATTTTAACTCGTTTTTCGCTGTTTACATTTATTAATCTTGATTGTTTGGTGAATAAACGTTAATCAGTAGGACGGGCTCTCACAATTGCCCTTGTACAATGTAACAAATGAAATAAAAAATAAAAAAGAAGAGAAGAAAGAGAGAGAGAGAGAATGTAGAACGTTGGATCAAAATTTAAGGTTGGGCTATATTGTACATGGGTCCAGGATATTGTATCCTACCCTACTAGTTCAGGAGAAAGAAATGGAAGTATCGGACGGCGGTTTCCTGGTGCGCCACAACTCCATCTCTCTGGATGTACAGGCAAGTAGTTGTGTGTTTGTTGTTGCATGGATATCAAATAGTTGAGAGCAATAAATCTGTTAGTTTGCTCTTTCGATTTCCAGGGGTACCAGACGGAAATCATCATCAGCGGCTACGCAGATCACATTCTTGTCAATCTCTTTACCCTATGGATTTCTAATTTCCGTGGAGCGCGCTTCACATTTTAATCATTCCAAACTATTTCAGGTTTTGGCTTCGCAGATTGGAAGCATGGGAACAATATTGTTTGCCAGGTATGCTTTTTCATTAGTTACATTACTTTTATCTTGCATTAATGATTGAAATTTTTCTTCCTACTAGTTGAATTGATTCAGTTCATATTTTATAAACCTCATTATGACCGTAAGTAGTTATGATATGATTCTGCCCTGGCCTAGTTATCATCATAATATCTTTCTGTCTTGCACATCGAGTTTGCAGAACTTGTAAGGATGATAGAAATGCTGCAATGAGTTTCATTGTGACCTCGGTACAAATGCTTACTGTTGTTCGAAATTTTCTGGGTTCCATCTGCTGTGCATCCGGGTTGGCATTGGAGGATCTGAATCAAGAAGTAGTGTCACACATTGTTTTATTTTGTATTTCTTTTAATCACCTAGCAGCAGAAGTATCATATGTGAATAGCTGATCAGACACGGGTATAATCAAATTTATTGGGGTCCACGTGCACAGGCGAAGAGCGTTTCACATCGTGTGTCTGTCACTCCCATATGCTCTACGTGTAACTTTGAATTGACGTATAGACATTGAACCCCAAGTTTTCTTCATTAAGCCAGCAATCCACAATATAAGATGTACATCATTTGAAATTACTAGTTACAAGGAAACGAACTAAGTGTATTTTCATTTGATCTTACTGATGAACACAGAGTTTGCCATTTTTGATTTATCTAAGCTTGGGATTATGATCTACTTTTGGTGTCAACACACGTGTTGAATTGTTTTCCATGGTTGTGTTTATCCTGATGTTGATCGGTGTGGATGTGCCCAATAAAATTGAAAAAAAATTGGTCGTGGTATTGATTGTCAGGAAAGAGGAAGGCCTAGCTGTTGCCCCTACTTTCAATGTTACTGTAGTATTTGGGAAACGAAACGAGGTAATTACAGTAGCAGTACTTGACTAATGTATCTATCTGCTTACTTATTCTTTCATGGTTTATTTATTAAGAAAAGATACTGATCACCAAAGGATCATTGTGCAGCCAATGCTAGTTGCATGTGCTCGACAAATAATACAATACATGAGGTAAATTAGCAAATTCCATCATTTTGTAATATTCTTGTTCAAATACTATGTTATTTAAACTTTGTTTGATGGCTTTCTCACTCTTCTCTCACTCACTCAGCGACACTGGATCAACCAAAGCATTAGTATTGTCTCTTGGGCTCAGAGACCACTCAATGGTAGATTGCATATAAATTTTTTTCATGGTATGGAATTAAGGCAATTGAGGTTGTTACCATTTATCTTTTTTAATGCAGGAAACTATGAAGGCCATTGTTTCCACCATCAAGGAGAAACTTCCTGAGATCAGTTGATGTGGTGAAGCGCAAACACTAGGTCGGATATAGCGGCCAAAGTAAGAGCTATAGGTGCTTAATATTAGCAAGCCAATTTAGTGAAATACATTAGTAAGTTCATTGTCATTTAGACTTATCTTGCTTAGCACTTGGGAATAAAGTTGGAACGCAAGGAATTTCTAAATGATCGATATAAAAGCAACACAGTGCTTCCTAAACCGTGTGTTTGAACAATATCTGAATGCATAATATGCCACTAATGTTATAAGAAACTAGAAGGTGTTCCATGTTTTCGGGGAATGTCACCCTGGAAAAAGTATGGACCTCACGTGTTTTGATACATGTTATTCAACTTTAGATACTCTCTTAGAGCACCTACTCATCTCTTGTTGTACACGTACTTCAGGATGCATTTTGGTTTGAAGGAGGGACTTGGTTTATTTTGTCTTGACAATACCTATCAGTGTTGCTTGTTCCAAAAAGTTGCCAAATCGTTCTAATATGTAACTTGAATCAGATCTGGTGAATGCTGTGGTAAAAGTCAACACTATAATTATGGTCAGCTTGGTAATAGTAATCGTCACAGTGACCTCATGCTGATATCATCCAAAATCGAGTGAGTAACACTCCTGTGAGACCATCTCATACGTGAGACGGGTCAATCCTACCCATATTTACAATAATAAGTAATACTTTTGGCATAAAAAGTAGTACTTTTTAATGGGTGACCCAAATAAGAGACCCGTTTCACATAATTAATCCGTGAGACCGTTTCATGGGAGTGTTTGTCAAATCGAGTTGATTGCTTGATGCTTAGGCAGGAAGTGAAGAACGCACAAAAGTAAACCACTGATCATGTCTTCTAGTAAGCCATAAATTCCCAGAATCGAATTGAAAATATTTTCTTCGAGGGGTTCTGTGGTCGCAATGATGCCCTTATGTTTATTGTTTTTTTATTAGGTTGGACGTGCTCAGCCCGGAGAAACGATAATGATATAAAAATGTCTAAATTCGCTTCCAAAAAAAATTTCTAAATTCTTGTGCTCTATCAGAGCTTGCACCCTACAAATCAAGAATAATTTGGACATATTCTAAATTGTGGTACCAAAATTTAATGAAATAATTTTTTTAAAGCAAAATAATAATAAAATTGAAGAACTGAACAAAGATTCGAATGCCTGCTCATGTTTGATAGTCTTTGTCGCACCTAAATTTTTGCTTATGAAATTAAAAGGAACTTACTATGTAGCATATACTTAAATTTTTTTAATTGGTTGCATTTTAAGTTGGGTTTTGTCTATGCTACTTCATTCGGGTAGTGTTCGAATGAGGATCCAACGGTTCATTTTTTTAGCTTTTGATATGATCATCTTAAATGAGATGATCTCAACTGCAAAAAAATATGAATCATTGGATCTCATACATAGGCACTACCCATATGCTAGCATAGATGGAAAAATGCAGCAATGAGGCACTGGATGAGTGGATTCCCCTTACATTATGAATAAAATAGAAGATGAGGATGAATAATAGCCTTCCTAATCATTAGAAGGTAACATCTTATTCTTCTCGTTCTTCTCTATTATAAATACTAGCAACCGTGACACGTGATGATTTTTTGTGCTCAACAATTCAATTATTTTAAAAAAAAATAAAAAAATTATATAGTAAAAAACATGTGATTTTTTAAAAAATAAAGAGAATTTGTAAAAATATGTTTGGATAATTTAATAAAAATGGATAATGAAATTTAAAAAATAAGATAAAAAGAAAATAAGATAACGATTTTAGATAAAATGAGGATATACTAGTTATTTGAGATATAAATCGAAAAAAATATGAGTAAAATTTAGGGGTTAAAATGAGAAAAAAATTTTGGTGTAATTTGACACACACAAAAAGTTTACTATAAGACCCACATCTATTATACATACTATAGTATAGATATTAGTTGAATGATAATTTTACTCTTATATCTTTATTTATTTTTATTTTTTTTTGAAAGGATAATGTGATTAATCAAATAATTCTTGATATATCTATTAAGAATTGTGATTTCCCTGCCTGTATATCTATTACAAGAATGCTAGAGGTACATTCATTATTGTACATCAATTTGTACACCCACTTCTAAAATGACCAAATTACCCTACAATTCAATTTTTTGGAAATCATTTTGCACTTTTAAAGCAAAATGACGTAGCAGTTGATGCTTCTTAAAATGTCTCAAATAAATGATTTAGGACCCAAAAATTCTTAAAATAAAGCCTAAAAAATTCTTAAAATGACGCCTTAAAATTCTTTATTACATGCCACTGAACAAAATTTTGAAAAAGTTTGTGTTTGTTACTACTACAGTAATGATGATTATATAATTTACTGGCATAATTTATAATCCATAATTTGAAATTGATGTAGAAACACGTAAATAAAATGTGTCTAAATACATGAATTAATATAAACTGGTGGTTAGCCACCAAAACTAACTACATTTAAAATTTAAAAGAAAATAATCTCAGCAACTTCCATATCTTACTGAGCAAATAATCATGAAATTATACGAAACTTGTTAACCTTAATGTTGATGATTATCAAATTACTCATCCATTTACCTGGTTATAGGCATATTTGGATCTTAATCAATAAAATCCTATATTTTGTATAGCGTGAATTACCTATGTTTATAAATATCTTACTTTGAATAAATATATTTTATTCCAATCTCTTGATTATTTAATCATATACGCGAAAAAATCTCTCAAGTCCTTAAGGAAGATTTCATAATGATTGCATAAGGTAAAATGACATCCAATATATTAGTTTTGTCCACATAAATAACCATAACATATGATGAATCTATATTATCCACAACAAAGTGATCAAGGTGAACAAAACCAAACTAACCAAGATGAAAAAACTTAAACTATTCAAGAACACAAGCTTCAAGAGTGTCTGTCAAGTTTCAGAAAGCAAATCAATTTCAACAAATGTAAGCTATTGGTTATTGAAATAGTTAGTGATAATTATCTAAAACATGTTCCATGACACTAGGGCACTTACAAGCTTTAAGGACTTGCAAGAAAACATGCACTGTTAAATTTACAAGCTTTGGATCATGTTCAATTTAAAAAAAAAAGTGCATATTTTCAGCCTCCCAAAAATTAAACAAAAGCATACCAAAAAAAGTTCCAATAGCTTGTTTTTCATAGTCGTCCCAAAACTCCATGGAAGAAAGCATCAATGCTCTCATTACAGCTCCAATTTGTCAAACCAATAGTTTCATCATTATCAGGTTGGCCAAAATACGCATGTAATGGGGTTGTTACATGATCCAACCTATAACTTGATCCAAGGTCGACTCCATGATTGAGTGTTTACGTAACAGGGGTAAAATTATTAATATCTTGTTTGCGACCGACATTTGTACACGTGTCTTTCTTAGACTTACTCTGTACCTAGCCAAATAACGAATGTTACTATAAATATTTTTCGAGAATAATGACGAGCAAAAAAATTATTAAATAATACCTTGGTTTTCTTTGTCCTAGTTTCCAATGGTCCTTTTTTCGAACTGTGCGAGGGGCTCCTTTTCTCTTCATACACTCCGGGTCTAGAATTTGAGTAGAAAATATGGTTCCAACTTCTCCAACATTGACAGATCTCATTGGATTAAGTGGTTGAACTAAACCTTCACTTTCATGACCTGATATCGTTCTCAAAGTGAACTCAGCTTTCTTGACAGAAATCCAGCTTTTCACCTCTTGGAATCTTGCCTCATCCTCCGCAGCCAAACTAGCTAGTTCTGAAAATTCTCGATGCAATACATCATATTTTTCATGCCCAGGAGTAGTAATCCAACCAGCGTAATTGACTTTCACCCTTGTGTACAAGCGATTCGCATCACGCTTCCATCTCCTAAGGATATAATTTTGTGGTACTGATCTCACATCGTTGCATAACAAAACCAACACAACATGTCTGCAAAGTATTCCTCTAAACTCAAATGAATGGCAATTGCAAACTATCTGACATTGTTCTATTTCAAACTAGACATCCACAATTTTTTTTTTTATTATTTTTCCTTTGACCTCGACATCCTCGCGTACCTTAAATTTTGTTCTCTCATGCAATTCCCCGCCACATATTACTTTACAATGCATCAGCCGAGTGATCTATTCCTGGAATTCTCCAAATTTGTCCATAGTATATGAAGCTTGAAATTGCTTCTCTATATCATATGCACTGACACAAGGAATCATCTGGGAATATGAACGTAAATCTGCCTGAAACTCTTTCTCTACTTTGCTACGCAAAGCCCGCTCATATTGTTCAACAAATTGTTTCAAGCTGGTTTTAGAATGCACATACCCATCGAAGAAAGCATTCATGCTCTCACCACGCTGCGTTGATGGCATTCCAGCCCAAAAAATTGTGTTTAAAAAGCATGGGATCCACCGTGATCTTTCTTTAAAAAGCCCAGACAACCAATCATTTTCGTGCAATTTGTACTTGTCAACCATTGCAAACCAAGACTGAACAAATTCCTCAGGATTTAATGATTCGTATACAGAATTGTGTATATCCTTAAAAATAGAATCTTTTTCTTTGTGATACCCAAACTTTTCAGGCAACTTTCTAAGTATATATATTCCATAAACACCATCTATGTCTTGTGTTAGGAAATACAGTTTCTATAGCATTTTGCATGACCCTGTCCTGATCTATGATAATACCTTTGGGAGGTTGATTCTCCATGCAGTCAAGCCACGTATGAAATAACCATACAAAAGTGTCAGTATCCTCACCCGCAATCAAACCACATCCAAAAGTAGGGGTGTTCACGGTTTGGTTAACCGCCCGAACCGAACCAAAACCAAAAATTCGGTTTGAACCGAAAACCGAACCGAAAATTCGGCTTGGTTTTCGGTTTTCGGATTTTCTAAAATTTTGGTTTTCGATTCGATTCGGTTTTTTATTGCGGTTAACCGAACCAAACCGCTGGACCCTTATTTTTTCAATTGACTAGTATTTATTTAATTATTTCATTTATATTTGAAACTTGAAAGTGAGAAGAAACGTTTTTCTCTTATCTCAAAAAATCTGAATCTCAAATCTCAAATCTGAATCGCTCCAAGCCTCCAACCCTTGAACCCGTCACTCCTGCTGTCTGCACGCCTCCTCTTTGGCACAATGAAGAGAAATTTTGCCATTTTTGAACCCACCTAAAGGCAAAAGATACTGGAATGAAATATATTAATAGATAATGGTATGGAATATTTGTTCAATTTTTGTTCTCAAATCTCAATATATTAATAGTTCTCAAATCTCAATACGGTTGTCGGTTCTCAAATCTCAAAACAGTTTTTTTTTTGTAAAAAAAAAAAGAAAAAGAAAAAACTGTTAACCGAAAAACATCTCTCTTTATATACGGAGTACATGACGTACTAAGAAAAACAAATCTTTTGGTACAGGTACATTAAATGAAATACTTAATAGAGTCATTTATTAACGTTGTATTAGTAGCTATAAAAGGCTCAGAACCTCCTTCGAGTAAAAGAGAGAGAACCCGCTATCAAATTCCAATCAAGTTACAAGCTCTCTTCTACATACTTGAAAGATACTTTTGCACTCCTAAAGTGAAATATCAGATCCTCAAATCATATTTGTCCCCCTTTGATTCATTGAAAAAATTCTTATCAGAGTATAAGTATTGTAATCATCTGAAAGAAAAGTCTTCTTTCAAAGAGTGTTTGGAGTTGTAAATTTTGTGTGAGTTCTAGAAGTTTCAGTAGACAGTAAATAAATCATACTGAAGTTGGTTTGTACTTTGTACTAGTATGTGTACCAGCAATTAAATTTTTTAGTGATACTTTTTGGAAACAGGAGAAAGGATCGAGGACATATAAGGTTTTATCCTTCGAACTTTCAGAAACAAATATGTTGCCAATCTTTTACTTATTTTTTAGCTTCAAAAAACTTAGCTAGTATTACGTTTCTGCACTACTTCAGTAGACTACTACTTTGTCTTTGAGCACGGGTTTAGCCTGCATTGCTGCTAGTACCAGTACCAGGCCAATATCAAAAGAAAATATGAGAGTATTCATTTATCCCCTCTAAACACTCTCCATGATCTTAACAATAAATACATACAAATATTGCAAAATAGCTAAATTTTGTAGAATATACATAACATTTATCGGATATTTGGGTTATATATGTGGACATTTGTTTTTTGAGTTTTAAAAATATAATTTTAAATTCAATTAAAGAATTATATTGATTGATTTTTTTTTTATCTATAATTTATTTTTTTATATTTTAAAAGCAAAGATTATGGATTGGATGCCAAACTTATGGGATTTTTTGTATCTTTCATTGGTAATTCTCGATTTTATTATAGATAGTAAATAAATATATTCTAAAGAAATACCGGGTATTTGAAAAGTGTACATTATATCTTAAATATTTTTTTGATTTTATTATAGACATTTTTTCATTTTATTATAGAGTATGTGACTATAGATAGTGAAAAAAATTAAGGTTTTTTTTTTGTTTTGTATAAAAATACGATGGATATATAATATCCAGTGTTCTAAATGGTGATCGAGGCGGCCTTCTAGGCACTAGGAGGTAGGCGGCCCTCGACTGCCATGCCTTGGAATGAGGCGGCCTTTTCAGGAGGCCCAAGCTGTCCGGCGGGTGGGGCGGAAGGCGAGGCGGCTGTAGTGGGCGCTCAGGCGGGTGAGGCGGCCAAGGCGGTCAATACATATTTAAATTCAGTCAAAGGTCAAGAGTCAACTAATTTTAAAATTATAGTCAAAAGTCAATAAATTTTAAAAACCTAGTCAAAGTCTACCCATTTTAAAACCCTAGTAATTGACGGGTTAGTCTATGCTACATCGGAAGTGTTTTTCCTCCTATTTTAATATCATTAGATCATGTAGGACCCATATATTTTTATGAAAATTGACATATGTGTTGATCCAATGGTTGATATTTGACCACATCATGGGGGAGAAGTACTCCAGGTGTAGCATAGAATAATCCGTTATTGACTTATTTCAAAAACACTAGCCACTTTCTTTTTGTTTTTCATTTTTTCACCTTATATAAATGGTATTATATTTATGAAACTTTTTTATGCATAAATATTATTTAATTACACATCTTACATAAAAAATTATGACTATTTTTTATTATATTGCATGACTATATATGATTACCCATAAAAAAATGCTTAAAAAAAATTCAACCGCCTAGGCAGCCAAGGCGGTAGGTGGTCACAGACCACCCTGTCACCGCCTCCCGCTATTTACAACACTTATAATATCTTTAAATATTATAAATATTCAACCTTTGGTAATCAAAATATGAATAAATGATTTAAATATTTTATTTGAAACACAGGGAACTAATAGATCATTTTTTCTAGGAATTGTTTTAGCAATCTCCGTATTTCACATGACTAATTGCAATAAATTATATTTTTGGTATAATGCGTCTTCAAGATTGACTTATTCATTGACCCTTGAAGGTTGTTAGGTGGTTGGAAAACCAGTTGATGGCCACAGCTGTAATCCTGATTTCCTAACTACCTCAAGTGGTTAGAGAGCAAGTTGGGGGCAACCGGGAGCATCAGGTTTCAAGAAGAGATATAACCTGCTACATACATGTATAAAAGGATGATCTAGAAGTCTTGAGAAAGACACAGAACAATTGATAACCCAAACCATAAAAGCGATCACAAAAGGAAGCAACAGAGAGAATAGAGGAGATCAAAGTGTTGAGAGTTTCCTGATTTATTTTGACTCCATTCTTGTAAAGCTTTGGTGATTGTAACTTTGGTTGATTCAATAAAAGAGATTTCCCACCCGTGGATGTAGGTGATTATCACTGAACCACGTAATTCTTGTGTGTGCTCTTGATTACTTTTCTTTTTTGTTCTGTTAATTCTGATATGTCCCCTGAGAGTTGAGTGATTGTTCATTGAGTGAGAGATTAAGTCTGTGAATTGAGTTCTTAAGATTGAACGTTGTTGATACATCGAGCAATAATCACGACAAGTGGCGTCGTCCGTGGGAAGATCGAATTGCGAGATGGGAACAATGAAGTATGATATCGGGAAGTTCAATGGGTGGAATGATTTCGGATTATGGAGAATCAAGATGAGGGTCATCTTGATTCAACAAGGCCTCATTGATGCGCTGCAGAAAGATGAGGGATCATCTAGTTCAACGAAGGATGAGGATCAGGGAAAAGAAAAGACAAAGGTTGACATACAAGAAAAGACACCGAGTACAATCATTTATGCCTTGGAGACAAGCCATTGAGAGAAGTGGCAAAAGAAAGAATAACAGCTGCTATGTGGTTCAATATCGAGAACCTGTACATGAAAAAGTCATTAGAAAATCGTCCCTATATGAAGCATAGACTATATTCATTCAAAATCCGAGAAGAGAAGAATATGATAGATCAGATTGACGAGTTCATCAAGATCCTAGATGATCTGGAACATATTGAAATAAAATTGGAAGAGGAGGACAAGGCTTTAATATTGCTAAATGCGCTTCCAAATTCGTATGAAAACTTCAAGGATGCAATGTTATATGGTAGAGAACAGTCAATCACCCTGAAGGAAGTGCAATCTGCTATACAAGCTAAGAAACTGCAAAGGATAAATCAAACTTAGTCTCAAGGTGATATACTAATCATGAGAGGCAGACAAGAGAAAAGAACTCAAAAGTTCAGAAGGGATAAATCAAGATCTAAGAGCCGTACAAGGTTCAAGTGCTTTCAATGCCACAATGAAGGCCATTTCAAAAGGGTTTTCCCTGAAAAAATAAAGAACTTGAACGAAAAACCAAGGAAAAGTGACGTGGTTGCTGTTGCATCAGAAAACTATGATTCAGCAGAGGCTTTGGTGGTGTCTAATCAAGAAACTGATCAAGAATGGATATTGGACACTGGATGCACATTTTATATGTGCCCAAATAAATCCTAGTTTGCAGGGCTAAAGGAATCTGATGGAGAGCTGGTTCTTATGGGAAACAACAGATCTTGCAGGGTAAGAGGGAGCGGATATATCAGAATAAGAACTCATGATGGAGTGGATCGTGTTCTGCATGAAGTTTGGTACATTCCCGAACTTAAGAGAAATTTAATATCTCTTGGCTTGTTAGAATCCAATGGTTATGCTTTTAAATCAGAAAATGGATTCATAAAAGTGTCTAAGGGATCTTTAGTTGTCTTGAAAGCTATTAGGAAGGATGCTTTGCATGTTCTTTTAGGAACTACTGTTGTAGGTGGAGCTTCTCTATTACAAAACACAGCTGATAAATCTATGTTATGGAACTTAAGGCTAGGTCATGTAGGTGGAAAAGGGCTACATGAAATAGCTAAACAAAGCTTACTGTGTGGTGATAAATTACAGGGGATTGATCTTTGTAAACTTGTATTCTAGGAAAGTCTAAGAAAGTACATTTTACATATAGTAAACACACTACCAAAGAACCTTTTGATTATGCACATTCTCATTTATGGGGACCCTAAAAAATAGTAACAAATGGAGGGGGTAGATATTTTATATCAATCATAGATGATTATTCAAGAAGGGTATGGGTTTATGTACTTAAAACAAAATATCAAGCCTTTGATAAGTTTAAAGAATGGCTCATCACAACAGAAAATAAACTAGGGAGAAAACTAAAGCATTTGAGGACTGATAATGACCTGGAATATTTTTCAGAGCAGTTTCAACAACTTTGCAAGTCTCATGGAATTTCCAGACGCAAACAATACCTGGAACCCCTCAAAAAAATGGGATATCTAAGAGGATGAATCGCACACTTTTGGAAAGGGTAAGATGCATGATTATAAATGCAAACATGCCTAGGTCTCTCTGGGGTGAAGCTGTAACTACAACAGCCTAATTAATCAATAGATGCCCCTCAAGAGCTATGGATTTCAAGACACCAATAGAGAGGTAGAGTGGGAAACTGATAGCGCTAAGTCGTATCACGCCCAAATTATCCAACTAAAATAAGATAACAAAATATGCAGTAGTGTGAGTAGGGATCATTCCCACGAGAAAAGTAAAATTTTAATAGTGTTCTTAAAATACTGAAAATAATAAAAGGAGTTTTTTGGATTTTACTAACTACTATGCAAGAATTAAAATAAGAAAGATCAATAAACTAACGAGACTTGGTATCGGTCGATTACACCCTTAAAATTATTCATTCGATCATCGATTCCCTAAAAATAATTAATTCACATTGAATATTCATCATTGGAAATTTAATTCCTGTTTCACCTTAATTTTAGTTAACTAGACACCAGCGTTCTAAGTTAACCCTTACCCCATAAATTAACCTAATACCAGCGATTAGATTTAAATCCACGGCAGCATTCAAATGAGTAAAACTGATGAATCTAGACAACACAAATACCAGCGATTGTATTTAATCTAGTCAATTGTTGTTCCTACGATTTAACAAATTCAACAGTAGAAAATATTAAGCATAGTTTCTTCAAAAATCAGATGATTCAAATAATTACGGATTTGAATTCTAATTTAGCAATATATTGTATAGCAAAATCCTAAGGTGATCAATCCTAAAATCTCACATACAAGCATGACAATCAATCCAAAACAAATTTTGATACACAATTTGGAATTAAACAATGAAAAATTCGAATCTCATAAATAAACAAAATCAAGGGTTCGTCTTTCTCAATCAAGTATTAAAACTTAGCCTACAATATTCATGAATTTTACAT
Organism: Henckelia pumila; assembly: GCF_033568475.1. Taxonomy (NCBI): domain Eukaryota; kingdom Viridiplantae; phylum Streptophyta; class Magnoliopsida; order Lamiales; family Gesneriaceae; genus Henckelia; species Henckelia pumila. The sequence continues at coordinate 110,313 of NW_027331851.1, read as the reverse complement.
AAAAATTCATGAAAAAAAATTAAATCTAAGAAACCTAGCCGTCAAGAGAGTTCTCCTGCTTTCTAGCCGTCCCAAAAGATCTTCCGAATCCTCCCAAGACTCTAAAATTCGAGATATATATTTTAATTAAGGCTAGAGTCCTAAAAAATAAAAATTCCTAATTTACATATTTTTTCCCGAACAGCAAGTCTCGCTCGATCAGTTGAAGTCTGCGGATCAAGCGAGAGTCTTTTTCCAATCCTACTGTTTTCATATTTCTTGGCACCGCTCGATTGGTTAAATTTTGCGGATCGAGCTCCCAAATTATGCCAACTTTCTGTCCAGCTTTTCTTTCTGCTCCCGCTCGATCGGTTAAACTTTGTGGATCGAGCGCGCAGCTTTGTTTTTCAGCGAGCAGCGAGATTGAAATTTTCATAACCGGAGTTCTAGCCGTCGGATTGATCTGAAATTTAGACAACATATTCAAAACATCTTGAAATTTATTTTGAACGGTGAAGATTGGATTTGGATTTCTCTAAAATTAAAAATGATTTTCTGACCATTGCTTCTTCGTAATTCTTCTATTATCTCGGCTCTTTACTTCCATCTTTAACTCCATTTATTCTCTTTTCCTATATAAAATCACATACAATGATTATGAACTAAAACATGAATTTAACCAATAAAAATACACCTAATCATCACAAATTAACTCAATCAAACATAGGAAAATACCATCACATCAAACTCCCCCTACTTAATCCTTGCTCGCCCTCGAGCAACACAAAACTAAAAATAAGCTCGAGCTCATAATACATAACAAAAATAACCATGATTTTCACATTTGTGCCTCAGGAATAAACTCAATGCATGATCAAAAAAGACGCTAAAATGCTAACAACGGAACAAGTTCAATATCCAGACATTTCAACTAGAGATATAGCCCCGAACGTGTGTGTGTGTTTGGTCATTAGCCAGTGTCATGCACACTTCACAGATCCATTCAATGTAAAAACCCACAATAGCTCAAGTTGCATACCAACACATCAAATTAAACCATTGAGAAGTTTTATGGTCTTTTCACTTGTCCGAGTAATTTCACCCGGTTATCCTCAACTCCGTACATTATCCTCCATATTTAGCTCTTGAAATTTATAGGACTAGAATTTCAATCCTCATTCTAATGCGTCTCCTTACCTTACTAACTCCATTCTTTACTCATTTTATTTTTTTTTCGATTAATCTCGAAAGGAAGGTTGATAGGTTAGCGACTTCCTAAGACTATCACAAGGCTCACACGACCTTCACTATGTCATATACAATTCACAAGTCATGACTCATGCGTGCTAAAGAATATTCAAGAACCATATCAAAGTCTAATTTGCATTGGAGATTAAAGTGTTCCAAGGTTAGCAAATCATCTATTTTCAAAATCATGCATGTCATCAATTAGAATTCATCATGGGCTAGTGATTTTCAACAGTCAAATGCATCACAAACTATGAGCTCTAAATTTATTTTTTTTTCAAAAATTGGCTAAATTCTCTCAATGACTGGCTAAGTCTCTCCCCCATACTTAAAATCTTACATTGTCCCCGGCAACGGTGCCAAAATTTGGCAGCGCTATGTCGTGTCACACCCATACTTAAAATCTTACATTGTCCCCAATGTAAGCAAAAATGCAAAAAAAAAAAAAAGAATGAAAGAAAAAAACTCCCCTTGGGTTGCCTCCCAAGCAGCGCCTCTGTTTAAAGTCGTCGGCCCGACTGTATGCTTCAGTTCATCAAGGTGGTTCATATCTAGTTCTCTTGTCCACCTTCACCCATCTGAACAGTTTTGCAGTTATTTTCTGTCTATTCTTTTTCTGCTTTGATATCTTTCTTATCCCCGTGTTTGGACTACTTTTTTCCTTTCCCTTATGAATTCCTTTTTCTCGATCTGGAGGAAACTTTGACTTAGTTATAGGTACCTGCAAATCAGAAAGAAAAATTTCAGCTGTATAAATTTTTACAGTTTTTTCAATAACTTCCTTCAATTATCCTCATTCACAACTATCTTGTGCTCTTGTGACAAGTAATCATTAGCATCAATATTATTAACAACACTTTCACGACCAGGAATTTTCAGGATATCAAAAATATGAAACTTAACAATCTCCCCATCAAACTCCATAGTGAGAGTGCCATTGTTAACATCTATAATGGACTTCGATGTTTTCAAAAATGGTCTTCCTAGCAAAACTGGACTATTAAAATCATTATTTTTCATATCAAGCACATAGAAATCAGCAGAAAAAACCAAGTTACCAACTTGCACAAAAACATCCTCTAACACACCCCTAGGATGAATAGTAGATCTATCAGCCATCTGGATAACAATTGCAGTTTCAGTCAAAGGCCCTAGTTTTAATGAAGAATAAACAGAATATGACATGAAATTAATCGATGCTCCTAAATCTAACATGGTCGTATCAAGATGAACATCTCCTATTTTACAAGGAATCGAAAACATACCTAGATCCTTGCATATTTCAGGTGCCTTTCTCTGAATGACAGCAGAAACCTGTTCTCCTAGTTCAACTCTTTTACACCCCTTTAAATTTTGTTTTCTTTTCGCAGTACATAATTCTTTCAAAAATTTAGCATAGAGAGGTACTTGTTTAATAGCATCTAACAGAGAAATATTTACCTCACATCTGCAAAAAGTTTCATACAACCCCTTAATTTCATCATCATTCCTAGACTCTTTCAATGCTAAGGAAAAAGGGGTATGGGTTTAGACTCAGAGAGAGGAGGAAACTTACCTCTTGGTGCGTTTTTTTGAACTATCTCATCCTCCTCTACCTTGGATTTCTCTTCATCCTCGTTCTGTACTGGTTCTTTCACCACTTCTTCATGAACCTTCAACTCCTTTCCACTCCTCAAGGTGATTGCACTAACATTTCGTTTGGATTCACCATTGTCTGTGATGGTAGACTGCTAGAATTTAGTGCCTCCAACTGTTAACTGCGGTTGCCAACTGCCCCATTTGAGTGTTCAACTGTTGGATACTTGCTCTTGTCTCCTGTTGAAAATTTAAAGTATTAGTAGCAAGATCCTTAAAAAAAATTTCTAAAGACTCACCAGGCTCTGGAATTTGAGGACGCTGTGGTGGAGGATGATACGGTGCTCTGTAAGCTTGATTATGCAGTTGGTGTACTGGAGAGTTTCCGTATCTGAGATTGGGATGATCCTTCCAACCTGGATTGTATGTGTTGGAATAAGGATCATACTTATGTTGTGGTGGTCCGGGAAATCCTCCTGCTGCATTGACTTGCTTAGCAGATCCCTCTTGAAGAGTGGGACACATGTCAGTTGCATGCCCCACTTTAGCACAAACTCCACATGCTCTTACAGTTTGTCCACTCCCTACAGCAATTTGACGCACAAAATTCGTGAGTTCAATCAATTGTTGTTCAAGGGAAGAAACATTTACCTCGTTGCCCCGTTTGGGTACTGGATCACTCCTGTTGGTGCCAAATTGCTGAGAATTGGCAGCCATATTCTCGATTAAATTCCTTGCTTGAACTGGAGTTTTGTCCACAAAAACTCCTCCACTGGCCGCTTCTAGCATATTCATGTCATGAGACAATAAACCTTCATAGCAGTATTGTATTAATAAATTTTCACTTATCTGGTGCTGCAGACAGCTAGCACAAAGCTTCTTGAACCGCTCCCAATACTCATGAAGTGATTCCCCTGCAAATTGCTTTATGTCATAGATCTCTTTTCTGATATTTGCTGCTCTTGAAGCTGGAAAGTACTTCTTTAAGAAGATTCTCTTCATATCTGTCCAGGTGGTAATGGATCTAGGAGGTAGGTAGTATAGTCAATCCTTAACAGTATTCTTTAATGAAAGACGAAAGAATCTCAGCTGGATTTTCTCTTCTATTACTCCATGAGGTTTCATGCTTGTGCACACCACATGGAATTCCATTAAGTGCTTGTGAGGATCTTCACCTGCAAGACCATGAAAAGAAGGCAACAAATGTATTAGCCCAGATTTTAATTCAAAGGTAACATTAGTTTCTAAGGTAGGGAAAGTAATGCATAGGGGCTGTTGATTCAGGTCAGGAGTGCCCAGTTGTCTCAAGCTCAAATTTGCGTTGTCAGCCATTGCTCCTCTAAGAACCTCAACCACGCGCTCGTCCTCTCCTTGTCTCCAACGAGCTTCTCTCCTTCGTCTATGCAAAGTTCTTTCTATATCCGGGTCGTATGGAATTTCTTCTTCCGAAGATTCACCTGAAATCATGAAAGAACTCGAGAAGCACTGGGGAAAGAATAAAAAAATAAAAATAAAAACAAGAACACAAATAAATTAAACACTGTTCCCCGGCAACATCGCCAAAATTTGATAGCGCTAAGTCGTATCACGCCCAAATTACCCAACTCAAATCAGATAACAAAATATGCAGTAGTGTGAGTTGGGATCGTTCCCACGAGAAAAGTGAAATTTAAATAGTGTTTTTAAAATACTGAAAATAATAAAAGGGGTTTTTTGGATTTTACTAACTACTATGCAAGAATTAAAATAAGAAAGATCAATACACTAACGAGACTTGGTATCAGTCGACTACACCCTTGAAATTATTCATTCGATTATCGATTCCCTAAAAATAATTAATTCACATTGAATATTCATCATTGGAAATTTAATTCCTGTTTCACCTTAATTTTAGTTAACTAGACACCAGCGTTCTAAGTTAATCCTTACCCCATAAATTAACCCAATACCAGCGATTAGATTTAAATCCACGACAGCATTCAAATGAGTAAAACTGATGAATCTAGACAACACAAATACCAGCGATTGTATTTAATCTAGTCAATTGTTGTTCCTACGATTTAACAAATCCAACAGCAGAAAATATTAAGCATAGTTGCTTCAAAAATCAGATGATTCAAACAATTACGGATTTGAATTCTAATTTAGCAATAGATTGTATAGAAAAATCCTAAGGTGATCAATCCTAAAATCTCACATACAAGCAAGAAAATCAATCCAAAACAACTCTTGATACGCAATTTGGAATTAAACAATGAAAAATTCGAATCTCATAAATAAACAAAATCAAGGGTTCGTCTTTCTCAATCAAGTATTAAAACTTAGCCTAAAATATTCATGAATTTTACAAAAAAAATCATGAAAAAAAATTAAATCTAAGAAAAGTGAGAAGAAACCTAGCCGCCAAGAGAGTTCTCCTGCTTTCTAGTCGTCCCAAAAGATCTTTCGAATCCTCCCAAGACTCTAAAATTTGAGATATATATTTTAATTAATGCTAGAGTCATACAAAATAAAAATTTATAATTTACAGATTTCTTCCCAAACAGGTCGTCTCGCTCGATCGGTTGAAGTCTGCGGATCGAGCGAGAGTCTTTTTCCAATCCTACTATTTTCATATTTCTTGGCACCGCTCAATCGATTAAACTTTGCAGATCGAGCGCCCAAATTATGCCAACTTTTTGTCCAGATTTTCTTTCTGCTCCCGCTCGATCGGTTAAACTTTGCGGATCGAGCGCGCAGCTTTGTTTTTCAGCGAGCAGCAAGATTGAAATTTTCATATCCAGAGATCTAGCCGTCGGATTGATCTGAAATTTAGACAAAAGATTTACAACATCTTGAAATTCATTCTGAACAGTTGAGATCGGATTTGAATTTTTCTAAAATTAAAAATGATTTTCTGACCATTGCTGCTTTGTAATTATTCTCTTATCTCGGCTCTTTCCTTCCATCTTTAGCTCCATTTATTCTCTTTTCCTATATCAAATCACATACAATGATTAAGAACTAAAACATGAATTTAGCCATTCAAAATACACCTAATCATCACAAATTAACTCAATCAAACATAGGAAAATATCATCACATCAGAAACCAGCTGAGTATAAGAGTCTCAGGGTGTTTGGATGCTTAGCTTATGTTCATTTCAAACAAGATAAGCTAGATGCTAGAGAATTGAGATGTGTTTTCATAGGCTATCCTGAAGGAGTTAAGGGGTACAAGGTATGGAACTTTGAGGTCTCTGGTCCAAAGTGTTTTAACTCAAGAGATATTACATTACAGGTTTTGATCAAGAAAAACCAGTTCAAATGAGACAGAGTTTGCACGGTGATGAATATCAAATTGAGGTGGAGTATCAAGAAGAAAATATGATCAAATGAAAGGAAACCCATCCTGAATCTATTGCTGCATAAACTGATGAAACCAGTGAACATCAAATTGAGGAGGATCTTAGCACATATATGTTAGAAAGAGACAGGCAAAGAAGATAAATAAAAGCTCCAAGATGGTTGGCTCAAGCAGACTTAGTCTCATATGCACTTCTCACAGTTGAGCATATAGAATTTTCTGAACCAACAAACTATAAAGAGGTTGTGACTAGTAAACAGAAGAAGTATTGTCAGGAAGAAATGCAAGAGAAGATGAATTCTTTGATAAAAAAATAATACATGGGAGATGGTGAAGAAACCTATAGTACAACGGATCTTGGGGTGCAAGTGGATTTACAAGATAAAACATGAGAATGCTAAGGTCAAGGACATGAAATACAAATCAATGTTAGTTGCTAAGGGGTACACACAAATAGGAGTGGATTTTAATGAGATCTACTCTTCGATTGTTAAACACTGCTCTATAAGGATGCTACTTGCTTTGGTGACCCAACCAGATTTTGAACTAGAACAGTTAGATGTCAAAACAGCCTTTCTTCATGGTGAAATTGAAGAAAAAAATATTCATGGAGCAACCTAAAGGTTTTATAACACCAGGAAGTGAAGACAAGGTATGTAAGCTGAGAAAATCACTTTATGGGCTAAAACAAAGTCCTAGACAGTGGTATAAGATATTAGATGACTTCATGATAAAATTTCAATTCACAAGAAGCGAATTTGACAGCTGTGTTTATAGGAAAAGAGTTGGAAGAGAATTTCTGATTTTTCTGCTTTTGTATGTTGATGGTATGCTAATTGCAAGTGCTAACAAGAATTATATTGAGAAGTTAAAAGAAATAACTCAACACTCAGTTTGAGATTAAGGATTTGGGAAAGGCCAAGAAGATACTTGGAATGAAAATCTATAGGGACTGAAATAGCAAGACCTTATTTCTTAGCCAAAGTGCTTATATTAAAATAGTACTCCAGAGATTTAATATGAGCGAGTCAAAAGCTGTAGCAACACCTTTGGGCCAACATTTAAAACTATCTAATGAGCAATCTCCCAGTACTGAAACAGAAATAGAACAGATGGCTAAGCTTCCTTATGCTAGTGGGGTTGGTAGTGTAATGTATGACATGGTTTGTAGCCGTCCAGACTTATCGTATGCCATAAGTGTTATTTCCACATTCATGGCTAATCCAGGTATGAAGCACTGGGAAGCTTTGAAGTGAACTTTTAGATACTTAAAAGGGACAACAAACTTAGGATTGCTATTCAAAAGATAGGATGAGAAGTTCAAATTTTTGGTGGGATATGTGGACTCAGATTTTACAGGAAATTTGGATACAAGGAAATCATTGACAGGGTATGTGATTACTATGTTCGGAACAGCTATTAGTTGGAAGGCAAATCTTTAGTCTGTGGTTGCATTGTCTACAACAGAGGCCGATTATATTGCACTCACCGAGGCTGTAAAAGAGGCCATTTTGTTAAGAGGGATAACAATAGAATTAGGTGTGGCTCAGGATCATTTTACAATCTTTTGTGACAATCAAAGTACAATACACCTATCAAAGAACCAAGTGTACCTTGAACGAACTAAGTATATATGTCAAGTTAAGAGAAATATTTGAAGAGGGAGAAATAATAGTTGAAAAGATAACAACCGAAGAAAATCCAGCAGATGTCTTGACAAAAGCTTTGCCTCAAGGAAAGCACATTCATTGCTTGAGGTTGGTAAATGATGAAGAAAGGAAAATAGACTCCTGAGTCGAGTAGGGAGGGGTTGGAGGGCAGTCATCTTTAAGACAAGGTGGAGAATTATGGTATAATGTGTCTTCAATATTGACTTATTCATTGACCCTTGAAGGTTGTTAGGTGGTTGGAAAACCAGTTGATGACCACAGCTGTAATCTTGATTGCCTAACTACCTCAAGTGGTTAGAGAGCAATTTGGGGGCAACCGGGAGTATCAGGTTTCAAGAAGAGATATAACCTGTTGCATGCATGTATAAAAGGATGATCCAAAATTCTTGAGAAAGACACAGAACAATTGAGAACCCAAACCAGAAGAGCAAAAAGAAGCTACAAAGAGAATAGAAGAGATCAGAGTGTTGAGAGTTTCTTGATTTATTTTGACTCCATTATTGTAAAGCTTTGGTGATTGTAACTTTGGTTGATTCAATAAAAGAGATTGCCCTCGCGTGAATGTAGGTGATTATCACTGAACCACGTAATTCTTTTGTGTGCTCTTGATTACTTTTCTTTCTTGTTCTGTTAATTCTGATCTGTCCCGTGAGAGTTGAGTGATTGTTCATTGAGTGAGAGATAAGTCTGTGAATTGAGTTCATAAGATTGAACGTTGTTGATACATCGAACAATAATCACGACAATATTGATTTCAATTCATTTTTAACTTTTCACATTCACTTATTTATAACACAAAATGAAAATGATGTTATAATATTATGGATGTCAAGATAATAAAAAGTTTAGTTATTATAGAGTTATATTCAAATTTCAAAGAGATGATATAAAATCGTGATCAAATCAATTTATTTGATCTTATCTCTATTTTCTTGTACCTATAAATAGGTCACTCGTGTAACACATTTGATAGATTGAATTTACTTGTTTTATTTGCATATTTCTTTGCATATTATTTGGGAATTTACTTGTTTTCTTTGCATATTTTTTTGCATATTATTTGGTTAGTTTCTCCTTTATTTTACAACACGTTATCAGCACGAGTTTATCATATTTTTCTTCTTCATCTTTTCACAGCATGCTCATGATTTGTAATTTTTTTTTCTTTCATTTTTCTATCACCAATACACGTCATGCTTATAATTAAATTTATATGATTCTCTTTCAAAGGATGACTTTGACATGTATATAAATTCTATGCACCAACTCATTTATTTTCGATACCCAATTGTTTTCTGTTCGGTGAGGCGACATGATTTTTATTTTGAGAAATAATGAGTGATCTTGTTTTTGGATTATAATATTGATGGAGGTTGATACACATACACTTATAAATTGCATAAATATAGATTCACATCATTATCCGATATTCAGAAATTAAATATTTCAATTTCAATTATTTTTATTTTTAGTGCTTGTCCTTTTGTTAATTTGTTAAATTTCTAAACATGAATTATATCATATATGATATATATGATTGTGTGTACGTACTATTTTTTTATGTTCATTGTCAAATTTTCATGTCTGATTTTAAACTTTTTTATACATTTGTGTTATTGTGTATTAATCAATATTTATGAATTTAGTCTTTTATATAGATTTCATCATGTCGAATATCTCAAAGTCTGAATTTGCCGCTATCTCCGGCAAGAATTATCTCTCTTGGATACTAGATGCTGAAATACATCTAGATGCTATGGGTATTGGAGATACTATCAAAGATGAAAATAATGAATCACCGCAAAATCGTGCAAAGGCTATGATATTACTTCGTCACCATCTTCATGATGGTTTGAAAATTGAGTATTTGATGATAAAAGATCCGCTTGTTCTATGGAATAATTTTAAAGAGAGATATAGCCATCAAAAGACGTGATTCTTCCAAAAGCACGTTATGATTGGATGCACTTGCGCTTACAAGATTTTAAGTCTGTAAGTGAATATAATTCTGCATTGTTTCGCATCAGTTCACAATTGAAATTGTGTGGAGAAAAAATAACTGATGATGATTTGTTGGAAAAAACATATTCCACATTTCATGCCTCTAATGTTTTCTTACAACAACAGTATAGAGAGAAAGGTTTCAAGAGGTATTCTGATTTGATTTCATGTTTGCTTGTGGTTGAGCAAAATAATGAGTTGTTGATGAAAAATCATGAAATTCATCCCAATGGAGCCAACCCATTCCCTGAAGTGAATGCGGAAATTCATGATGAAAAGATGAAACAAAATAATATCGGATTCGGTCGTGGTCGTGGTTGTGGTCGTGGGCGTGGGTGTGGTCGTGGGCGCGGTCGAGGACGCTTTCATCCATATGGCCGTGGGCATGAAAAACCTCGTTACTTTAACCATGATTATAATGATCAAAGGGATGGAAGTTTCAAAAAGTGTGGTAATGACCAAGAGAAAAATGTTGAAAGTGGTCAAAATGATAAATCAATGAATTTAGAAAATGGGTGCTATAGATGTGGAGATAAAATGCATTGGTATAATAATTGTCGTACGCCGAAACACCTTGTTGATCTTTATCAAGCATCAAAAGAAAATGCAAAAGATGTTGAAACTAATTTTATTCATCAAGGTGAAGATTTAAGACAAGGTCCATCTCTTTCGGCACATTTTGATGTTTCTGATTTCTTTGAAGATCCGGAAAAAAAGATTGATCATTTGATTGGAGATGGAAGCGTGCAAAATTATTAAAGTTATTGATTATCTTTTATTTGATCATTTTGGTTTTTATTTATTTAAATGTCATGTTTAGGGATTATTTATATGGTTTATTTGAGAAAACTATTGGTTTAATTAATTTAAATTTTAAATTGGTTTGATTGTTTTATTATGAGTCAAATTTATTTATTTCAAATTGTCTCTATATGAATAAAATGTTTTTACTCTTATTAAATTTATTATTGTGAATAGAATATGGATTTTGGACATGAAATCAATAGAGATTTATGTCGTGTTGACAACGCAATGACGCATTCCATATTCAATGAAATAAATATTTCTCATATTTACAAATGAGAAAAGGTTATGTCAACACAATTTTTGAAAGTACAAGCATTATTGAAAGCTCTAGAGAGACAAATTGTGTTACTCTCTTATAAGTCTCAAAGAAATTTATTGAGCTTTCAAGATATCCGTCGGAATGAATATCATATTGAGACTATAAGCCAAAAAGAAAAATGATATCTTTTATTGCGAAAGAAATGTCAAGAAAGAAATAAATTGTTGAAAAATTGTCGACATTTACTTATGACTTATACTACACAAAATAAATGTAGTGGAGACGAATACAATGGTTAGCCAAGAAATTCATTGATATGAATATGTTTATGACTTGGCATAATCAATTGGGAAATTCCAATTTGACAATGATGCGAAAATAATATTGAGAATTCATATGGGCATCAATTAAAGAAAGCGAGATTATTAATGTTAAAGAATTCTCATGTGTTGCTTGTTCTCAAGGCAAATTATAAGCCTTCATCATCTAAAATTGATATTGAATCACCTACATTTTAAAATGATACAAGGTGATATTTATGGGCACATTCTTCGATTATGTGAACCATTTAAATATTTTATATATTTACGAAATGGTTGCATGTGTATTTATTATCATATCGCAAACTAATTTTTGCAATTTATCAAGAGGATTTTATTGATAATGTTGATGAAATTACATCCCAAAATTTTTAATGACTAGTATTTCAATTGGGATAATTATTGAACATCTTGTTGCAAATGTTCATATACAAAATGGTTTAGCGAAATTTTTGATTAAGTGTCTCCAATTGATAGTTAACCATTGATAACGAGAACAAAACTCCTCAAATATTTATGGGGATATGATATTTTGTATATAGCAACACTTATACGTATCAAATTGACTAGTTACCATGATTTCTCCCCTTTACAACTAGCTTTTGGCCAAGAGTTTAAGAATAAATTTGCATATGCGATGATTAGAGGGAGAAAATATGATATCACCAAGTTAATTAACTTGGAATGCATCATTACATCATTTTGATTATCGGACAAATGAATGTGAACTTGAGGATCAAAAGAGTCCATTTGCAAGGTATTACAAATAAATTACCCGATGCATTTAATGAAAAAATGGTAACTAAGTCATACGTAATGGCTGCTAATGTTCCAGCACATATTGATGTTCTAAAAGAACAGTCAACAACGAGCTCGAATCAAGCATGGTAGAAAAATTGGATCCAAAGATAAAAATCCACGAAAAGAAAAGGAGCAATAATATAGATGTCCATGTTGAAAATATGATTCATTAATTGATCAGTCTGAAATGTAGATGATCAAATCTCCGAAGAAGTTCAAGTACTTGAAAATAAAGAGATCTCGATAGATTATGTTAAAACGGGAAAATTATTTAATCAATTGAAAATTATTGTCGACAATAAAATTTGCCCATGATGTGACATTTGATGTTATGATCTAGATGATAAATCTGTTAATGAATGTCGTTGTAGACATGATTGGCCAAGTTAAAATATTACAATACAAGAAGAGTTAAACTCAATAACGAAACATGAGTTTTTAAGACCTGTGGTCCAAACATTAAGGAGTAATTCATGCAATTAATTTTGATATCTTACAGGTATATGATACAAGCGACTTATTTTATTTTAATGTTTGTGATTTGCAATTGATTAGTTATGCATATATATATCTGTTTCGCACAAAAGGAAGATAACAGAGTAGATGTTTTTATGATGGAACATTTATATCCCGAAGATCTATGAAGGCAATGAGGCATGCACTTCTCAACTAAATTCAACAAATTTTCTCAAGTGATAATCTGACCAAGTTTTCACCGAAATCATTGCTCACATCAACTTTTGAGAAATTGGTGTACAAGATCGGAATGCGGCGACTTAGAGATTTCAAGTTATGTTCGCAACAGGGGGATTTAATCCAAAATGCACTCTTTTTCCCTTGTCCATGATTTTTCCCAAGTGGTTTTTCATGACAAGGTTTTTAACGAGGAAGTTTAGCAATAACGAGGGATGTTGTACTCTTTTTCCTTCGCTAGATTTTTATCCCATTGGGTTTTTCCTAGTAAGGTTTTAACGAGGCACATCCGTCGATTGACATCCAAGGGGGAGTGTAATAATATTATGGATGCCAAGATAATCAAAGATTGAGTTATCATAGAGTTATATTCAAATCTCAAAGTTATGATATAAAATCGTGATCAAATCAATTTATTTGATCTTATATCCATTTTCTTGTACCTATAAATATGTCACTCATGTAACACATTTGATAGATTGAATTTACTTGTTTTTTTTTTTTTTTGCATATTATTTGGTTAGTTTCTCCTTTATTTTACAACAAATAATATATTTTTATACCTCGTCGCATTAATTCATCCATCTGCTATATTATGAAAATAATTAACAAGATACACATTAAATCACAATATTGGGGAGTTTTTTTGGATGACCTATTGTGTTCGATCGCCACATAGTGTGAGTTAACACACCACACCCAAAAAATGAAGCAACAACATGTTACATGCTTACTCCATATTAATCCACAAAATAATTTTAGCATTTTTTTAAAAAGCATAATCTATCTATACATTCTATACATATTAAAAAAGTGTGGACTATGAGTAAAGTTTTACATTGTGATTAATTATCAATTTTGTCTATGGTTTTTTATATGTTTCAAAAGGTTGGTGAATGAGTAGGGATGTTTTCGTTAAAAAATTTATTATGATAGAGTGAATACTCTAAAGTCAATAAAATCAAAAGAATAGTTTTCGTAAAATCTAACACTACAATTATTATTATTATTAAATATATTTAATCATTCTTTATATAAAAAAAATTCATAAAGCTGTAACTCTTTCCCGCCGTTGAGTTGAACTCATAAAAGTCTCCGAGGTGAGAAATGGACTTATTTCTTCATTAAGGAGCAACTGAACATCTGAATGTTCAATCAATCCAGCAGCCATCTGCCAACTTCCTCCTTTGACAGACCATAAACCACCTCCTGATCCAGCCAAGGAAACTGCGCCAGCGAGTTCACTGATGTTCACACTTTGCCCGTAGTTTATTCTTGTGATAACCTACAAAAGTGAGAAAAATCTCATACTCAGCTGTAAAAGAAAAGAAAAACCTCAAAACATCTCAAGCTAAATGCACCTATATTCTACAGATAGCTAACTCATGGTCATTAGTCGCGGAACTAGAGGCAGGTAAGAGTGATTTCCTTCTCTTCCTCTTAAATTTCTCTTACACTTGCATATGCTCATTTAATATATAATTATAATTATATATACATGATAATAATGGATTTGCCCATTAAAGTTTTGAGTTTTTCTTAATTCTTTTTCCCCATGATAGCAAAACTTCTGGCTCTACCATGACTAGTAGAGGTCCATTAACATGACAAGCACATTCAAGATGATGCTTAAGAGACAATCAATTTAAACATGCTGCATTTTCAGCTCCATCAAGGCAAAGTGATGTGTGTAAGAGTAAGAAGCAGAGTATCGAATAAGGGAAACAAGTAGCTCACAGTGACAAGCTCTCGTACAAGTGAAGGAGACAATCCAACTTCCACCAGTTCCTTTCACAAGGTTTGTGTTAGGAATCAATCCGAAAATTTGGTATTCAAGAATTCACCACGCAAACGAACACACAAGAACAACAAAACAATCCCAGAACAGATAAAACCAACTCACACAGATCAAACTCGATACTCACGCGAAAGCAAATAAACGACGCAAGTATTTACGTGGTTCGGCAAAGATTTGCCTACGTCCACGGGAGAGCAACACACTTTTATTAATCACCAACAGAAATAACCAAGCTCAATCAACAAAGCTTATTACAGAGATAGACCAGAAAACTCTTAATGCTAGATACAGACATGATTCAAGCTATTGATACTTGAATCTCCCCGTCACAATCTCCGCTCAAGTTTTCTCTCCGAAATCTCTCCTTCTTCTCTCTCAATATATTCTGAAGAATTTGATTTTCTGTTCTTTCTGTTGCGGCCAGCTTCCATCTGCTTATATAGAGAATTTCACCGACTTTCATCTTGGGCTTTAGGTCAACAGTAACTTACGGCCCAATTATAAAGTCAACATATTCCAACCCAATAAGCCTTCATTCATCAGTCTGATCTGCCCTCGTACTTCGATCTGCATCGATCTGCCTGCAAGCTTCCAGCTTTTCGAAAACTTCATCTGACTTCTAACCAAGTCACAATACTCGAGCAATCTATCTGCATGAACTCATCCGAAGACTCATCTAACCATCACATCGATCTGATCCCAGTATTCGATCTAGACCATAAACTCATCTGAACACCGAGTTCATCTGATCTGTACTATTAGATCCGATCTCTTCTCTATTCCCATTCAATCTGATAGAAGCCTACTTCAACAATCTCCACCTTGATTCTTCCAGGTTGAATGCTGCTCTCCATCCTAGCCTCCTTGGCTAATTTCCAATCACCGCATTAACTAAGTCCAAACATTTCTTGAACTTAGCATACGGCAGTGACTTCGTCATAGCATCTGCAGGGTTTTCTTCTGATGCTATCTTCACAAGGATTACATCTCCTTTTTCAATTACATCTCTGACAAAATGCATCTTCACAACTATGTGTTTCGATCGTTTATGATAGACTTGGTGTTTCGTCAAGTGTATTGCACTTTGGTTATCACAGTGTACTACAACTTGATCTTGTTTTACACCCAACTCCGCTATCATTCCTTTTAACCACAATCCTTCATTTATGGCATCGGTGAAAGCTATGAATTCTGCCTCAGTGGTAGAAAGGGCAACCACTGACTGTAAGTTTGACTTCCAGGTCATCGCTGTGCCATAAAAGGTGAACACATAACCAGTCAATGACTTTCTCGTGTATAAATTCCCAGCAAAATCTGAGTCTACATATCCAACTACCGGATCAATTCCATATTGCTATTTCTCAAACTTCAACCACAACCCAGTTGTATTTATGAGATATCGGAGAATCCACTTAAGAGCTTCCCAATGATATGTTCCCGGATTAGCCATAAATCTTGACACAATACTGATTGCGTATGCCAGATCAGGCCTACTACACACCATTCCATATATGAGACTCCCCACTCCACTAGCATATGGAATACCAGCCATCTTCCTCTTATCTTCCTCACTTTCAGGTGACTGACTCGCATATAGCTTCAAATGCTGTTCCAGAGGGGTCAAGATAGATTTTGCTTGATCCATGTTATACCGCAGAACAACCTTCTTCAAATAGTTCTTCTGACTCAGATGAATCTCTTGTCTTTTCCTGTTTCTCACTATGTCCATGGCCAGAATTCTCTTCGCTTCACCCAGATCTTTCATCTCAAACTCTGTGTTGAGCTGTTGTTTCAAGGATGATATCTATGTCCTACTTTTACTTGCAATCAATATATCATCAAAGTGAATCAGTAGGTACAAGACAAGGATGATATCTATGTCCTACTTTTACTTGCAATCAATATATCATCAACGTGAATCAGTAGGTACAAGATAACCTGCCCATCATCCTTCTTCAGATAAACACATCTGTCATATTAGCTTCTCACAAAACCAATATCAATCATGAACTCATCAAACCTCTTGTTCCACTGCCTCGGAATCTGCTTTAGCCCATACAATGATTTTTTCAGTAAGCAGACTTTGTTCTGGGTTTTCTGATATATGAAGCCTTTTGGTTGTTCCATATAAATGGTTTCTTCTAGGTCACCGTGTAGAAACGCAGTTTTCACATCCATCTGCTCAAGCTCCAAGTTGAGCTGGTTCACCAGTGCTAACATAATCCGGATGGAACAATGTTTGACCACAAGAGAATAGATTTCATTAAAATCTATCCCTTCTACTTGACAAAAACCCTTTGCAACCAATCTTGCTTTATACTTGATCTGATCTATACCAGGAGTTCCTTCCTTCTATTTATAGATCCACTTGCATCCCAATGTCTTTTGATGCTTTGGTCTGTCTACTAGCTTTCAGGTTTGATTCTTCTCAAGTGAGTTCATCTCTTCATTCATAGCTTCAATCCACTTGTTTTTTTGTTTACTCTCCATAGCTTCATCATATGTATTCGGCTCTGAATACTCCACCTCCTCAGCTACTGTCAGCGCATACCAAGCCAGATCAGCTTCACCAAACCTATTAGGAGCTCTGATCTCCTTTCTGGTTCTGTCCCTTGCAAGATTATAAGTACTTAGATCCTCTGTTGGATCTACTGCTGTCCCATTCTCATCTTGCATCTCTTCTGACCCTTCATCTGGAACAGAAGACTCCACCTCAATCGGTAGTTTATCATTCACACTGATCTGATTGTCCTTTCCATCTGTATTCATTTTATACCCAAGTTTGGATTCATCAAACTTCACATCCCTGGTGTTGAAGCACTTTGGACCTCTTGACTCCAGGTTCCAAACTTTATAACCCTTCACACCATCCGGATACCCAATGAATATACTTCTGACTGACCTTGCTTCCAACTTGTCTTGTTTCAGATGATCATATGCTAGACATCCGAATACCCTCAAGTTTGAGTAGTCTGCAGGTGTTCCACTCCACTAATCCATTGGTGTCTTGAAACCAATCGCACTGGATGGACACCTATTGACCAAATAGCACGCAGTAGATAATGCTTCTCCCAAGAAGGACTTAGGTAGAGAAGCATTGATCAACATACATCTGACCCTTTCCAGAAGGGTTCTGTTCATTCTCTCTGCCAGGCCATTTTGCTGTGGCATTCCTGCCACTGTTCTGTGTCTGGTAATTCCTTTCTTCTTACATAGCTTGACAAACTTATCTGATAAGTATTCCAGCCCATTATATGTTCTTAGGTGTTTAACTCTTCGATCACTCTTGTTCTCAACTGCCAGCAGCCATTCTCTAAACTTGTCATAAGCTTCATCCTTAGCCTTTAAGATGAATATACATACTCTCCTTGAGTAATCATCTATCAAAGACATGAAGTATCTGCCTCCTCCATGAGTTTCTGTTCGAGAAGGACCCCATAGATCTGAATGAATGTAGGCCAATGGTTACTCAGTTGTGTGATTTCCTTGTCCAAACGATACTCTTTTTGATTTCCCAAGAGCATAGCTATCACACAATTCCAGTGATTCGATCTTATCTCCACCTAACAGACCCTGTTTTGACAGCTCATGTAATCCCTTCTCACTTACATGTCCAAGCCTCAGATGCCATAGCTTGGTTTTGTCTTGCTGTTCCTGAATACTTGTTGTACTTCTAATAATCGTTTCACCTTGTATTACATACAGGAGGTTCCACTTGACAGCCTTCATAACAACCAGAGATCCTTTAGACACTGAGATACTGCCTGCTCCTGATTTGAATGAATATCCCTGAGCATCAAGTGTTCCCAATGATATCAAGTTTCTCTTCAACTCAGGCACATACCTCACCTTGGTGAGTACTCTGTCAATCCCATCATGCATCCTTATTCTGATATTTCCAGAGCCCTTTATTCTGCATGACTGATTATTCCCCAACAGTACCATGCTCTGATCAGCTTCTTCCAGCTTTTCAAACCAAGATCTTATAGGACACATGTGAAAGGAGCATCCTGAATCCAATATCCATTCGTGGTTCTGATAACCTTTAGAAACCACCAATACTTCTGCTGAGTCATATCCATCTGTAGCTACGGCCAGAGTACCATCATCCTTGGGTTTTTTCTGTTGCTTCCCTTTCCTTTTCGGACAATCTCTTCGCAGATGTCCAACCTTCTGACAAGCATAGCACTTCATATTACCCAAGTTTCTGTTCTGGTATCTTCCTTGAATCTTCGATCTGGATTTTGGCCTGTATTTCCCACTGGATGTCCTCTTATCACTTCTGCCTCTCGCCGTAAGACCTTCTCCATGTGATTCAGTGTTTGTATTTAATTTTCTCTGAAGTTCCTTGGATTGAATAACAGAAATAACTTCTTCCAATGTTATTGTCTGTTCTCTTCCATATAGCAAAGCATCTCTAATATTTTCATATGCTTTTGGAAGAGCATTCAGAAGTATCAAAGCCCGATCTTCATCCTCAAGCTTTACTTCAATATTCTCCAAGTCATCCAATATCTTGGTGAATTCTTCGATCTGGTCTTCCAGGTTCTTCTCATCCTTGATAACAAAGGAATACAACCTCTGTTTCATGTACAGACGGTTTGCCAGAGATTTCGTCATGTATAAATTTTCGAGTTTAAGCCACACTGCCGCTGCAGATTCTTCCCTGGCCACCTCCCGAAGAGGTCTATCTCCAAGACAGATAATAATTGCACTGTGTGCTTTCTCGAGCAATTCATTCTTGTTTTTTATCTCATCGAACATCTCCTCCTTCTTAAGAGCCTCTACCAATCCTTGTTGTATCAGGATTGCACGCTTCTTAATCCTCCAGAGCGAGAAATCGTTCTTGCCCGTGAACTTCTCAATATCAAATTTCATTGATCCCACCATCTTTGCTTGGTTTCCCACAGACGGCGCCACTTGTTAGGAATCAATCCGAAAATTTGGTATTCAAGAATTCACCACGCAAACGAACACACAAGAACAACAACACAATCCCAGAACAGATAAAACCAACTCACACAGATCAAACTCGATACTCACGCGAAAGCAAATAAACGACGCAAGTATTTACGTGGTTCGGCAAAGATTGCCTACGTCCACGGGAGAGCAACACACACTTTTATTAATCACCAACAGAAACAACCAAGCTCAATCAACATAGCTTATTACAGAGATAGACCAGAAAACTCTTAATGCTAGATACAGACACGATTCAAGCTATTGATACTTGAATCTCCCCGTCACAATCTCCGCTCAAGTTTTCTCTCCGAAATCTCTCCTTCTTCTCTCTCAATATATTCTGAAGAATTTGATTTTCTGTTCTTCCTGTTGCGGCCAGCTTCCATCTGCTTATATAGATAATTTCACTGACTTTCATCTTGGGCTTTAGGTCAACAGTAACTTACGGCCCAATTATAAAGTCAACATGGTCCAACCCAATAAGCCTTCATTCATCAGTCTGATCTGCCCTCGTACTTTGATCTGCATCGATCTGCCTGCAAGCTTCCATCTTTTCGGAAACTTCATTTGAATTCTAACCAAGTCACAATACTCGAGCAATCTATCTGCATGAACTCATCCGAAGACTCATCTGACCATCACATCGATCTGATCCCAGTATTCGATCTGGACCATGTACTCATCTGAACACCGAGCTCATTTGATCTGTACTATTCGATCCGATCTCTTCTCTATTATCATTCAATCTGATAGAAGCATACTTCAACAGTTTGCGTAGTGAGATCATATAATCCCGCCCATTTAAGCATTGCCTCAACACTTTCAAATATGGGACGTGATTCAAATCTTCATAATACCTCAAAAATTTATTGATCATCCCCTACAATTGTTTCAATTTCTAAGTCACCAAAACTACATAAAAATGAACATACAATAGGAATTTATGGTAGAAATAGTTATTATCTGAATTTTAAAAAAAAAATACACGAATGCCACAGATATAAGGCCAATGAGATAGATAACTTCATGCTGCAGCAAGACTGCATTAAAGTGCATTGAAGAAGAGAGCACCAAATCCAGTGCTTTGGGGAGTAAAAATCACACCTGGGGCGAGTAGAATTTTGTAAAACAAGTGCCTTAAAAAAATCCTTAAACCCTGCAAATAGATTCTATACCTCAACAAAATTACCATATGGGGAATTAGGCATAATTTAACTTAGTCTTAATCATCCCTTGGACCATGGATTAATTTTGTTGTTATATAATAATTACATCATATTTCTTGCACGTTACTAAAAACTTATATTATTTAAACCAAATCATTTAGATCATTTCTAATTACCGATCTGACTTCTAAAAACAGGACCGAACCCCTAATTTGATTGTTAATTATGAAAACAAATTATTTATATGAAATACGATGACGCGGAAACTGAACAATAATTTCCTAGATATGATTACTGTATTTAAACAATTGGGAGGAATTAAAGTAAGTATAAAAATAAAATAAAAATTTAATGAAATCTGGACAGAAAAATACTGATGTTGGTAACGACAGTACTATGGCAAAGGGTGCTCAAGGATCAAAACTAATTATCAAATGAGTGCCGATGTTATAGAATATAGGTTATGAAAAAAAATACTTATTATTTTGTCAGCAAAGCGTGCATATCCTTTACGGGAAAGCCGATGTGGGTATATTTCTGCTTTCTTCTCTTATTTTGCTCATCACTTACTTTCTAATTAATTAAACGTTCGACATGTGTTAATGTATCGGTATATATAATAATGACATGTCGTCAACTTTTTTTAAGAACTAATTAATAATTGATCTTACCATGAAGTCATCGGACATACGAGTGATTACAAAGGAACTCCAATCATCCTGTGGAATACCGTAGCCACTTGGAGGTTCTTTCAACTCCCATGGTTTCCTCAAATAAGGTGAATTATTTGAGGAAACTGAGGTCTGTCATTAAAATGAGAGATGATCAGGTGAAGGAGGATTTCAAGAGATCGGTAGGATTTGATGTTCTTGTGAAGATTATTGTGCAGATTTTAGTTGAGAATTTGGATTTCGTGTCGTTTAGAGATTGTGAAGAGGCTTTCGACGTTAATCTTCATTAGTTCCGTTCTCGGAAGAAGATGAAAGAATTTCCCAGCTTTTGACGAAACCCGAATGCATGAAATCTATGGCGATCATGCTTCAAAGGGGCAGCAAGGAAGCGAGATTCTGCGTGATTTCGACATTTCAGAAGCTGGGAAGAGCTGATTATGAATGGAATTATGTAGTACAGGATCAGGGGTTGACTTTTTCAAGTAACTTTTATAGATTTTATCGGACGAGAACTGTACAACAACAAGTCCTTGTGCTCTACAAGTGCTGCTTCAAGTGTTGGAAGCTTCGAAAAAATCTAGGTTGAAAGCCATCAAAGCTGGAGTAGTATGCACACTGATCGAGCTTCTCCCCGATTTGAGCCGTTCGAAGTGCGAGAAAATCATTAGGACCTCATATAACATCAAGTAAAAAGTGATTTTTCTTGACGATGAAAATCGAAGTTTTTATCAATTTTAACACCTATATCTTAGGACAACCACTTTTCTATCGGATTTATGAGTTCTAAACATACATTATACGAGACATAGACATGTTTTAACAAGTTCAACAACTTGTGATACATAGGGTAGCATAGACTAATCCTCAAAATAACTTAGTATCGTAAAATGCAAGTTCAATCAGATCTGATCATAACTTTTGATATGCCAATATGTAATACACTCATACCAAAGATGAAGTATATTAACCAATCTGAAAGGTTATATGATCATATTATTATTCATAATATCATCCCAATTGGTGAAGATTAAAACTGAAGAATACAAGTTATTCCATAGCTCATAAATCACAAGAAATACATGCATCATTCAGATGAAGAACTCCAGTAATTAAATTTACTACACAACATCACAAGCAGTACAAATCCTTATGTGCATCACCAACCTAACCAATAAGTGGAGTACCTTCCAAACTCTGTCGCTACTCTACTATGGCATGGATTTTTAATCCATTCCCATTCACCACGAAATTGGCAGGAAGGGAATCAAAAAAATCTAGAGAATTCTGTGAGGCCTCAAATCTATGTCGTTGGAATCATTTTCCTCTGCCCAGCTTGAGTTTCCTCTTCCTATTGACATTTAAAGATCACAAGACCTGAAAAAATAATGCCAGAGATCCTTAAAAGATTCCATAAAAGAACAAAAAAGTGGAAATGAAAAAAAAATTAAAAACACAGGCTTCTGCCTGGGGTAAAGTGTATTTCAAAAATAATTTCAATAAACTGGCGGAGGTGAAATATCGGTTTGATCCAGATAATTATTTCAAGAATGAGCAAAGTATTCAACCACTGGAACAAGACTCAGATTAGTGTAACGATGTGTTGTGAAATTCCTTTGGTTTGTTTGCTTCTTATCCTTATTATCTGTGACTTATTTGTCGCTACAAATTATGTTTGATTTGCTTTAATGCTCTTGGATTCAAGAATAATTTTATCAGATGTTTTTCTTTTGTATAATTTTCTAAGCTGCCAGAAACCATCTTGTCCTTAAGTTGGCTCTTGTTATGATCTCTCTGTGACAAACTTTTAGGTTAAATTTTGAATATCCCTAATTACCATCTCTCTGTTATATAATTACTATGAATATTAAGTACAAGAGAGTGACTGCAATTAAAAGTAATTAACCAAACATATGTTTTGAACAAAGTGATTCTACTGCTAAGCTTATTCTTCTGTGCGGGTCCATGATTTTTCTATAGACCCGAGAATGAACGAGGGCAAATGTTTAAGCAGATTGATACATAGTAAATTTGAATAAAAAGTGTTGATTTCTTTCTACCCTCGGGTCACCCTTTGTTTTGAGCTAGGTATTTATCGAATATGTAAAAGAGCCAAACCTTAACAACAACAAAAAAGAACGAAATATGGCAAGATAAATCAACAATGTAGGAAGGATTCGAAGTCTATAGATCCTTAAAAGATTCGATAAAGGAACATAAAAGTAGAAATAAAAAGAAATTAAAAACACTAACTTCTCGCACAACTACGGTCAAACAGGGGCACGACTTTGAAGATTCAGGTCGGCATTCCTTGCTACAATGGCGTCAACATGATGGTTAGGACAACCCAAGCGTAGTTTTACTCAAACATTTAACAACAAACGTCGCAAGCGCAGACAGGAGGGGGAAATTCAAGGGGCGGCGGTGAATGCAAGGGACGTAGTTGGCGACAATGGGTGGGTGGTATTTCAGCTAGGGATAGGGGCGGAGATGGGTGGAGGAAATGGAAGTAGCGGGGCGGAGAAGAGGGCGGTGAGTTGTGAGGAGAAGCTAGGATTGGGTCAATTGGAGCGGGGCGACGAAGATGGAAGTGTGAGAGTGAGAGTCGTGGAGTATTAATGAGAGTGAGATAAAAGTTGTATTTTTTAATATTAAAACCAAACCTTAACGGAATAGTAACCATTGTCGTGCAACACCAAATACACTTTTATAGACAACAGTTAATAAAAATGTTGTTGTAGGTTAAAAAAAATCCGTTCATAGACAATGGTTATTAAAAACCGTTGTCATAGGCTAAAAAACCCGCGTGTTTTGGACATATTACAACGGTTTTATATAAAACTGTTGTTAAAGTGTAAAAACAACGGTTTTTGCTGAAAACCGTTGTCTTTATAGTGTTGTGTTTGACAATATTTGTTGTAGTGAACCGAGAATAGGTACGATGCAGTTTTAGGGTATTTTCGATTAATTGAGAACTGATGGAGAAAACGCTGAATAAGTTGTTCCAGGCTTGCAATGTTTCCTACTGAGAGTTTATTGAACCACGCCAGTGCACGATTAGTCAGTGTAGTCCGAAAGATCTTGCAATACGTAGCATCGCTGAAGTCATATAGATCGGATTTTGCATAAAACATGTCTAGGTGATCATGAGGGTCTCCTGAGCCATTACTCTAGAAGATTTGCTATTTTCACTCCAGCTTTTAGCACCTCGCCTAGGATGGCAGTAGTGAACGGGCTGTGTCGGGCTGGTAGGATTTCCAAAGCACTTTCTCCTATCTCCTTAGTACGAAATCCTGGGCGCTTGGGCCCGTGGCTACTTACCTTGTAGTAACCCGCATTTCTGATTAGTGATTAAATAAATAATTAATCACGTGATTATGTTTAGATTAAGTAAAACATGATTAGATAAGTTCCTGTTGGGATAACGGACTTCAGAAATGGATTCAGAGCACTCGAATTAGTTGAATTGGTTCAGCAGGATCGGACGGTCCGAAGAGGAAGTTCGGACGAACCAAAGTGGATCGGAAGCTCCGTGCCAGGATCGGAGGCTCCGATCGAGTTCGGACACTCCGTCGGCAAGATCGGAAGCTCCGATCTGGACCAGGGCACACGTCATCGTTTACGTCAGCAAGGTGACGTCATGGCTGACGTAATATTGAGCGATCGGACGCTCCGAAGGAGCAATCGGAGGTTTCGATCGAGTTCGGACGGTTCGAACCGGGTTCGGAGGCTCCGAACGTTGCCTATAAATAGAGGGTCCGAGAATTCATTTTCTCGCACCAATTTCCTCTCTTCTCTCTTGATTCCTAAGCCTTCTAACTCAGATCTAGGGAGATCTAGGCGTCCTATGGGGAATCCGGAAGTGGCTTAGTGATCTAGACGTCGTCGCGAAGCTTTGACCTAGTTTTGAGGCTATCATTAGCAAAGGGCTAACGACGAACGCAGGTATAGCTTTGGCATCCTAAAAATATTTAGGAGTATGCAATAGCTTAATTAAGGCTTTTAGAGCTTAATTATTAATGCATGGATATTTGCATTGTAGTAGCGGTAGACTGGACTAGTAGGCTTGGAGTCTAGGTCAGTGGAGCTAGGTTTGACCAGCAGTGTTAGAGGTACGTAAGTACTGACCGAGATAGCCGGCATGATATATTTGCTTATATGTTGCATGAGTATGTGCTATATGTTTTATCATGTTTTAGCATGTTTTTACCGTCTTAGCACATACATGATTTTACGTGTGACTGCATCCGGATAGATGTGAGTCATTGACAGTCTCCATAGGGAACAATGATCTTATTTTGGACTCGAGTCAGGTATGACAGTTTCCATATAAGACTTGTATCCTATTTTGGATTCGGGTCAGGATGGGATTGGCTCAGCCCTGATATGGAGTATACGAGTACCCCGCGGAGTAGCTCTCTAGCCGGTACTATATATTTCTGGCGCCATGAGCAAGTGTTTTCACTTGAGTTTTAAATCATTTGCGTGCGCATATTTGTAATTATATCATTGCTTCGTATTGAGCGTTCTAGCTCACGCCCCTGTGTTTGGGTATCGTGTACCTTGTGGCGGGGCAGGTTTGAGGCTGGACGGTCCAGGCGGTTCTCAGCAGGATTGAGCTTGGGGAGTGCGAGGTTGTAGAGGGTAGGGATTTATTTATCCTGAACCTTCGATTTGGTTGTAAAACAGTATTCATACACTTGTGATAACGTCGGTTGTATTCTGCCGATTGGATTTGTTGTATTTTAATTATCCGCTCTTTACACTTTAGGATTTTATTGCGTGCGCTTTTACTATAACTCTGATTAGATAGTAGATCCGGGTTGCGTCACTACATTTTTGGTATCAGAGCGACGCATTGCACTGGGAATATCGTAAAGCGGATTAAGTAATTATCTGTTCTTATGTAACAGATGGCAGATTATGACGAGAGTCACGGTAGCATAGACGGCGGTCGTTGGGGCGATCCAAATGATCGTAGACGTCGGGGACAACCCGAGGAGCGCAGGCGAGTGAATATGCGCAGATTCAAGGAAGTTAGCCCGAAGCCTTTGACGGGTGGTGAGACAGCTGAAGAGGCGGAGGATTGGATGGAGAGGATGGAGCAGGGCTTCCAGGAGTTCCGTTGCACGGCTGAGGATAGGATGGAGATCCTTGCCTTTATGCTTGAGGGCAGAGCGAGGAAGTGGTGGAGATCTACTTCCGCACCGTTCATAGCAGCTAGAGGTGTAGCTACTTGGGTCGAGTTCCGTACTGCTTATCAGAGATTTTATTTTCCTCCAGCTTTTCGTTAGGCGAAAGCCAGTGAGTTGTTGAGTTTGCGACAGGGGACGATGACGATCGAGGAGTACCAGCAGAAGTTCTTTGATCTGCTACCCTTTTGTCCTCATATTGTTGATAGCTCTATGGCGAAGTTTGATCATTTCCTTCAGGGTTTGAACCCTGACATTAATCGTATGGTTGTTGTGGGCGAAGATGGGACTTACGAGGATTTGGTGGACCATTGTCGCCAGGCCGAGGACAGTATTCGGAGGAACAGGGGACTTTACTCTTCTTCGTCCAGGCCAGCGAGCTCTAGTCCTTTGGGTCCAAGAGGACAGTCCTTCAAGAAGCCAGGAGGTACTTCTTCTTCTTCCTCTGGATCTGGTGGAGTGCATCATTTTGGTGGACAGAGACCGAACCGGTGTACTCAGTGCCGACGCAGACATCCGCCAGGTCAGTGTGGTCGATCGACCACTGCATGTTTCCAGTGTGACCAGGAGGGTCACATGAAGAGAGATTGTCCTATGCTGATTGGGGCAGCGAGTGGTTCCGGAGGTTCTCAGGCATCTGTTCAGCCACCTCAGTACTAGCAGCCACCTTTCCAGCAGCAGTATTCGCAGCAGCGCCAGCATTCGCAGCAATCTCAGAGACAGCCTACTCAGACTCCTTCTCGGGGTCATTCTTCGTTAAGGCCACGTACCCAGGGTCAGGTCTTTGCGCTTAACCAGGAGCAGGCAGAGGCTGACAGCGATCAGATGATTGCAGGTATCTGTAGTTTATGTGGTTTTCCTGCATATGTTTTAATTGATACCGGTGCATCACATTCTTTTGTCTCAGCACGTTTTGCTAAGAAGTATAGATTGCCGTTTATTCCTTTAGACGTATTGCTAATGGTTTCTACTCCTATGGAGAGCGAGGTTTTAGCCAAGCATCTAGTTGTGGGTTGTGTTTTGGATTTCGAGGGAAATCAGCTTAGTGCTAACCTGATGATTCTAGCAATGGAGGATTTCGATTGCATCATTGGGATAGATCTTTTAACTACCTACCGAGCGATAGTGGATTGCTATCAGAAGTTTGTCCAGTTTCGTCCAGAGGATGACGAGTCATGGTATTTCTATGGTGAGGGAGCGCGACCCCCGATGCCAGTAGTTTCAGCTCTGAAGGCTCGGCGTGCCTTAGAGTCTGGCGGGGAAGGCTACCTTATCTACGCCATTGACACATCCTTAGGAAAACCAGATATCCGAGAGATACCAGTGGTTCGTGACTTTCCAGATGTGTTTCCGGAGGAGATTCCAGGTTTTCCACCAGTAAGGGAGATTGAGTTTGGCATTGAGTTAGTGCCAGGAACTGCACCGATTTCCAGAACTCCTTACCGATTGGCACCGTCAGAAATGAAAGAGCTGCAGAAGCAATTGCAAGATCTTCTTGATAAGGGTTATATTCGACCTAGTGTTTCGCCATGGGGAGCCCCAGTATTGTTTGTCAAGAAGAAGGATGGTTCAATGCGGTTGTGTATCGACTACCGCCAATTGAATCAGGTGACAGTGAAGAATAAGTATCCTCTTCCGCGGATAAATGATCTCTTTGATCAGTTGCAGGGTACATCTGTCTATTCAAAGATTGATCTTCGGTTTGGGTATCATCAGTTGCGAGTTCGACAGGAGGATGTTCCTAAGACAGCATTTCGTGCGCGGTATGGACACTGTGAGTTTCTAGTAATGCCGTTTGGTTTGACGAATGCTCCAGCTGTTTTTATGGATCTGATGAACAGAGTTTTCCGCGACTTTCTGGATAAGTTTGTGGTGGTGTTCATCGATGACATTTTGGTGTACTCTCGCAGCATGGATGAGCATGCCTACCATCTCTATACTGTACTGCAGGACTTGAGGGAGAGACAGTTGTACGCAAAGCTGAGTAAGTGTGACTTTTGGATTGACCGAGTAGTGTTCCTTGGTCATGTCATTTCTCGGGATGGCGTATCTGTGGATCCTAGCAAGACAGAGGCTATTTTGAATTGGTCACGTCCGACTACAGCTTCTGAGATTCGTAGTTTCCTTGGTTTAGCAGGATACTATCGTCGTTTTGTGGAGAATTTCTCTCAGATAGCTAAGCCTTTGACTCAGTTGACGAAGAAAGACATTTCTTTCGTTTGGTCTGATTCTTGTGAAGACAGTTTTCGTGATTTGAGACGTCGTCTGACGACAGCTCCAATTCTTGCTTTACCGTCTGGATCAGGTGGTTTTGTAGTCTTCACCGATGCTTCTCTCCAGGGTTTGGGGTGTGTGTTGACTCAGAATGGCCACGTGATCGCTTATGCTTCCAGACAGTTGAAGACTCACGAGGAGAACTATCCCGTACATGATTTAGAGCTTGCAGCCATTGTCCTTGCTCTTAAGATATGGCGTCACTATTTGTACGGAGAACGATTCGAGATCTTCACCGATCATAAGAGTTTGAAGTATCTGTTCACTCAGGCTGAGTTGAACATGCGGCAGCGTCGTTGGATGGATCTGTTGAAGGATTATGATTGTGAGATCAAGTACCATCCAGGTTCTTCAAATCCCATTGCAGATGCGCTTAGTCGCAAGGTTTATGTAAGTTTCCTTCGTACCAGTTCGGTTTCGAAGGCAGTGGAGGAGTGTTGTTCTTTGGGATTCACGTTCCGTCATAAGAAAGAACAAGGGATTCGTGTCTCTTCTGAGCTTGCAGAGCCAGCGCTATACAGACGAATCCGGGAAGCTCAGAATTCTGATCTGAAGACTCAGAAGTTGGCCCGCTGGCTGAGGGTGATAATACTTCTGGTTTTCATCTGCAAGGAGACGGTCTGTTGTGTCTTTCTGGTCGAGTTGTGGTACCCGAGGATTCTGTTTGAGGGATGAGACCTTATCGCAAGCTCACCGTAGTCGATTCTCTGTACATCCAGGCAGCATGAAGATGTATAAGGATCTTTGCACTCGATTTTGGTGGAAAGAGATGAAGCGCAGCGTTTATCAGTTTGTATCCCGATGCCTTGTGTGTCAACAAGTCAAGACAGAGTTTAGACGACCCGGAGGGTTACTTCACAGCTTAGAGATTCCTGAATGGAAGTGGGAGCATGTGACGATGGACTTTGTCACCCACTTGCCTATGTCTTCCAGGAATTGTGATGCTATTTGGGTTGTCGTGGATCGATTGTCAAAGTCAGCGCATTTTCTTCCCTATAACCGCGATTACACCTTCGATAGGATGGCGCAATTGTATGTGCGTGAGATTATTCGATTTCATGGGATTCCATTGAGCATTGTCAGCGATAGAGATCCGAGATTCACCTCGAGATTTTGGGGTAGTTTCCAGCGAGCCCTTGGTACTACTTTGAGCTTGAGTACGGCTTATCATCCAGAGACGGACGGACAGTCGGAGCGTACTATTCACACTTTAGAGGATATGCTTCGCGCGGCGGTGATGGATTTTGGTCCAGCGTGTCATGATCATTTACCCTTTGTGGAGTTCGCTTATAACAATAGTTACCATCGCAGCATTGGCATGACACCATTTGAGGCTCTTTATGGACGCCGTTGTCGTACACCTTTGTTTTGGGACGAGGTTGGCAAGCGTCAGGTTGAGGGTCCTCAGATGATTGATGCAGTAGAGTTGATCCGATGCAGGGTTAAGGCAGCCCAGGATTGACAGGCTAGTTACGCGAACACTCACCGCAGGCCACTTCATTTTGAGATAGGGGAATATGTTTTCTTGCGTGTGTCACCTTTCCGGAAGGTGATGAGGTTTGGTCACAAGGGTAAGCTGACACCTAGATTTATTGGTCCTTTCGAGATTCTCGAGAAGGTTGGGGATGTTGCTTATCGTCTGGCCTTGCCACCTGATCTTTCGGAGATCCACGATGTGTTCCACGTGTCCTTGTTGAGGCAGTATGTGGCGGACGAGTCGCATATTTTGCATCCGACCGAGGTAAAGGTAGATCGAGATCTATCGTATGTGGAGAAACTCCTACGGATTCTTGACAGGAAGGACAAGGTACTTCGTAACAAGCGCATACCATTGGTTATGGTACAGTGGCAGCGTAGAGGTACAGAGGAAGCTACTTGGGAGTTGGAGAGCCGGATGTTAGCCGAGCACCCCGAGTTATTTTGAGATTTTGTACTTCTTTGTCAGCAAAGGGCTAACGACGGACGCAGGTATAGCTTTGGCATCCTAAAAATATTTAGGAGTATGCAATAGCTTAATTAAGGCTTTTAGAGCTTAATTATTAATGCATGGATATTTGCATTGTAGTAGCAGTAGACTGGACTAGTAGGCTTGGAGTCTAGGTCAGTGGAGCTAGGTTTGACCAGCAGTGTTAGAGGTACGTAAGTACTGATCGAGATAGCCGGCATGATATATTTGCTTATATGTTGCATGAGTATGTGCTATATGTTTTATCATATTTTAGCATGTTTTTACCGTCTTAGCACATACATGATTTTACGTGTGACTGCATCCGGAGAGATGTGAGTCATTGACAGTCTCCATAGGGAACAATGATCTTATTTTGGACTCGAGTCAGGTATGACAGTTTCCATATAAGACTTGTATCCTGTTTTGGATTCGGGTCAGGATGGGATTGGCTCAGCCCTGATATGGAGTATACGAGTACCCCGCGGAGTAGCTCTCTAGCTGGTATTGTATATTCCCGGCGCCATGAGCAAGTGTTTTCACTTGAGTTTTAAATCATTTGTGTGCGCATATTTGTAATTATA
Organism: Henckelia pumila; assembly: GCF_033568475.1. NCBI lineage: Eukaryota > Viridiplantae > Streptophyta > Magnoliopsida > Lamiales > Gesneriaceae > Henckelia > Henckelia pumila. Next base: position 79,026 of record NW_027331851.1, on the reverse strand, counting down.
TCATTGCTTCGTATTGAGCGTTCTAGCTCACGCCCCTGTGTTTGGGTATCGTGTACCTTGTGGCGGGGCAGGTTTGAGGCTGGACGGTCCAGGCGGTTCTCAGCAGGATTGAGCTTGGGGAGTGCGAGGTTGTAGAGGGTAGAGATTTATTTACCCTGAACCTTCGATTTGGTTGTAAAACAGTATTCATACACTTGTGATAACGTCGGTTGTATTCTGCCGATTGGATTTGTTGTATTTTAATTATCCGCTCTTTACACTTTAGGCTTTTATTGCGTGCGCTTTTACTATAACTCTGATTAGATAGTAGATCCGGGTTGGGTCACTACATACCTCCTCCTTGTGGAACGCTGCTTCCCTTCTCGCATTGGGGTGTGAAATCCTATTCGTTCCAACTTCCTCTACTTGTGTGTGTCCTTTTTCTTGTTGGTGAGATGAAGGTAGCTCGCCATTTAAGTTTTGAGATTTTTTCTCGGGTTATGTTGTTGTGTTGCCAAAAAGTGTGTCATGGCTTCCACCACTGCATGTGAGGCAACCTCCTCCAACATGGACTTCAAGGCATTAGAGGTGATAAGAAACTTATCCTACGGCGGGGGGTTAGGAGGCGGGAGGTTAGAATGCGGGAGCTCTCGACCACCTTCAGTGTTACGGGTGGCATGTGATCGCGTTTGCATTTTTTGTGAATAGGTGGCTTTCCCACAGACGGTGCCAATTGACGCGGGCAAAATAATTCTCTCCCTAATCAGCAAATAAATTGGGAAGTCGTACATCCTCCTGATCTTCTGCTTCCTCGGTCACCTGTAGAAGGGGAATGATCTCCTACTCCTTCGGTCACTTGAAGAAGTCGTGCAATCTTCTTTTGGGTTGCCACCTGATTCACGAACACGTGTTAAAGGCGCCGAGTGACCCTCCGACGCTCAAGTCAGTGATCACCTCAACAGAAACAAGAGAGCAGAGAGCTTTTGTAAGCTAAAGAGTCACTTGCCTCAAAATGGAGAGTTTGAGCGGTATTTTTAGATGAGTTTGAGCTAAATTGCACATTAAGCCTCCAATGCCACTAAATTTGGTAATTAACTCTACTAAGGTCTAAAAAATGTAAATAAGTCCTTTAGGACTCAAAAATTAATAATTAATCCTTTAAAAATGGGATTCTCGTAAATTGACCCACTTAATTTATTTATATATTTTAAGTATATTAAAAATATACTTATACCCATCACTATCGTATTTCCAGCTATAAAGAGCATAATATAACCAAATCCTCTTTTTGTTAACAATTACCAATAAAATGACAGACTTGATATTTAAAAAAAAAAGTCTGTTAAAGTGCTAAGCTAACGTTATTTTGGCCAATTTTCAGTTATTGTTCACTAGCAAGAGTTGAAAACAAAAGCATAAAATCTCGGGAAAATTACACTTTTGTTCCTGTAATTTGTACATTTTTCATTTTTTGTCCTGTTAAAAGTAAATTTATAATTTTAATCCAGTAACTTGCATTTTTTTTCATTTTTTGGTCCTATTAACATTGAATTCGCATTTTTAGTCATGTTACTTACATTCGTTTTTCATTTTAAGTCCTGTTAACACTGAATTTATAATTTTAGTCATGTAACTTGCATTCTTTTTCATTTTTAGTCCTGTTTACATTGAATTTTTATTTTTTTTGTCTTGTAACTTCCATATATTTTTATTTTTATTTTTAGTCATATTATCGATGAATTTACATTTTTAATACCATAAATTTCATAATTTTTATATTTTTAATCATAATATATTATGATTTACATATTTTAAACTTTTAAAATTTAAATTAATTAAATAAAATAATCAACTAAAAATTATTCAAAATATTTTTATACTAAATATCATCTAATAAAATATATAATATAAATAAAACTTTTAATCTAATGTGAATCGTGTTTTTTCGGTTTAGATTTGATATATATAATCGAAAATCGAACCATATAATTTTTTATTTTAAAATTTATATAAGGGTATTTATGATTGTCACTAAAGACTATTACTTGTAATATAAACGGTCCATTAACACACACATCACAACGTTGTTGTCTTGTCTTCTTTCTCGTACATCTTCTGGTGGCACGAAGGTACATTGTTGCGCATTGTGGCTTTACGGCTCTAGCTATGTATGGAATGTCTTATCCACAAGAGTTAGACTGATGTAAAGAGTTTCGCTTTGATCATTCAGTCTATTGGATAGTTCAAACTTGCAGTCATTCAATTTTGGCATTTTAGTTTGACTTGCTTAAAACAATTTGGTTCTAATAGTCCCCAATAAATTTATTTTCTTAGTTTTAAATTCCTTTTGATTTAATAATATCATATTACCTTAAGTATTATTTAAATCCACAACAATGCCCTTATGTATATATAATAGCACCATGTATTTCCCTCCGTTGCATTTCCCTCAATTTCAACGGATACAGTAGTTAGTAGAATCATTTTTCTTAGCTCCATATTTTTAGCTACTTTTTAATGGAGAAGAAGAGAATTTATGCATGAGAAATATGGATCAATTTTTTTTTCCAGAATTTTTTATGAGTTTAATGGGCTGGGTCCTCACCTCATCTCAGGCGGCCCAGCCATACTTCATGGTCTTCTCCCCCTGGATCAAGGAGTTTCATGTCCTCCCCAAACTCAAACATTGGACCTCAAGGATAAGTACCAAAATTTACCAAGTTTGTAGCAAAGAGTGTACTGTTTGATACAAACGCGTAAATCATTATAGGAACTTCACTCTCTAAGAAACACCCCAGAAGTTTAACGACATTTGGATGTGAAAGGAATATTTTATTCCTAAAATTTCTCAAGTTTTGAAATAGATTTTATTTAATATATTTTGCCTTTCTTGGACATGAATTAACTTTTATATAAGTTATTTATTTCCTTAGATAAGTCTATTTTAGATATTGTTAAGCTTATTATAATATTTATCATATCATATCTAACGTATATCTTTCTTTATTTGTGTAGATTTGATATGATCAAATCAAAAGAATCCTACGCCTATAAGAAAACATATTAAAGAAGGATTCTTACCTTTATATTGAAGGAGGCGTGCACAAAGAAGACACCGAGAGAAAATGGGAGAACGACCGATTGAGTGAACTTTGAGAAAGCTTCTGAGCGTACAACATAGTTTATTTGAAGATTTTATGAAGCTTATTTGAGGTCGTGTTCTTGCTTGATTGCCTTGAAGTTTTGAGAGCATTGAAGATTGGAGATTTGTGTTGCTCTCATGGATCATGTTTTGGCATCAAGATTTCAACTCCTTGCTTCGTTTTATTTATTCTATCTTGCATGAAATTTTTAGGACTTGTTTTTATTTTTATTTTCTCACATGTTTTGAGAAAATTGAATTTCATAATAATTACTAATTTTAGGGTTTGTAAAACTCTTTGATCTTTTTTCTAGTGAAAGTTTTGCCCTGAGGCGCTGCAAAATTATTTTATACTCTTGCTTAATTATTCTTGAGTCTATTTATTTTGTTGCTTGTTTATTTTATTCACGCTTTAATTATTTTTCGCTGCATATTACTCAAGGTGTTATTGAAGGTGTTGTCAGCACCTTGTGACAACGCCTAAAACTATTCATGTGCAACCCCTATTCCTTTACAAGTGGCACCAGAGCCATATTCTTGATACACTAAGAACTGATCCTGGTTTGTTTATTTTATTACAGGGAATAAGATGAACTCATCTTCTGTTGCGAACTCGTTTTTGAAACCTCTGATTCTTGATGGCACGAATTACGCGTTGTGAAAGACAAGGTTGCGCTATACTATCAAAGCAATGGATGTTCGTGTTTGGCAAAGCATTCTGACTGGTTAGACTCCTACAAAGATGCTAGATCAAGAAGGAGAATACAATCTTAAGCCAGAAGCAACTTGGACCACTGAGAAAACACAAAGTTTGAGCTACAATGCAAAAGCAATTAATGCAATTTTTTCATATGTTGATATGAGAATGTTTGGACTCATATTTAACTGCACCATTGCTAAGGATGCGTGGGAAGCTCTTCAAGAACACTGTGAAGAACTGATAGTGTGAGGAGAACAAGACTGAGATTTCTAAACACAAAATTTGAGAATCTCATAATGGATGATAATGAGACTATTGTTGATTATGATAAGAGACTTAGGGAGATAGCTACAGAGGCGCATGTTCTTGGAGGACCTATTGCTAGTGAGAATATGGTGAACAAGGTTCTTCGGTCTTTTCCAAAGAAATTCAATGGGAAGACTGGGCGCTTGAGGAAGTGAAAGACACCTCAAAGATGAAGATGATAAAACTAATTAGTATCCTTCAAGTTTTTGAGATGAACCTTACAGCACAAGAGAAGGATAAAAGAAAATCAATAGCTCTTCAAGCTTCAAATCCCTCATACGAAGAGTATGTTAAATTCCACCAAGAAGTCCATCAGTCTGATTTAGAGGATGATTCGATCTCACTCATGACTAGGAAATTCAATGATTATCTAAAGAAGATGAAAGAGACCAGAAAGATGGATCAAAAACTCAAGGCTCCCTAACAAGCCTTTGAGAATTACTGAACCAGAACAGTCACTAAGGAAACCTACTGATACTCCTAAGCCTCGTCTGATGTTGGAAGGGAAGAAGAAGTCAGTTTCAAAGAAGTTAGACACGGTATAGTGTCATGCTTGTCAAAACTTTGGACATTATGCCAATGAGTGTCCTAACACGCTTAGAAAAGGAATGAATACGTCTTTAAGTGATGAAGAGTTTGATGAAGAAGTACAGGAAGATGAAGAAAGCCACACTGCCCTATCTGCCCTACTGAAAAGCAAAAAGAAGTTTATATCATTTTTGCTTAGTTCAGTTTTTGCCTTAGATAATTGTTAACACCAAAACTTTAATTGATCCAGACACGTCGACCTTACCCATATTTAGAATGAAAAACAATAATTTTATATGGATGAAGCACATAGAAAATCCGTACATCCGACAAAAATAACTCATGAGACCATCTCACATAAGTTTTTGTAAAACTTCATTCCAACTAATCTGTTAATTCCCGAAAAAAAAATGAAAACAAAAAGAAGCTACATGTAGCAAAATGAGAAGCATGCACAGTGGGAGTGTGGGCCCCACCTCACTTCCCCCAATTGCATTTTTTAAGGGAATTTTTTTTGGTCTTGTATATATATTTGTCGCTTTGCGATTTCGGTCATCTATGTTTTCAGATTTCAGTTTTAGTTCACTAGCTTTGTTTTTTTGGTAGTTTTAGTCTTTTTTCCGATGTGGCGTTGATGTGAAATCAATGCAGTGCTGCTATGGAGCTGACGTGTATAGTGCCAAATAAACATTTATGAAGAAAAATGAATAAAAATGTCAACATTCGAAACATATATGACTAAAATTAAAATATGAAAATATAGAGGAACGAAATCGCAAAATGATAAACATACATGATCAAAATTACAGTTTTCTCTTTTTTAAATTGTGAAAAAAAATTAATTCATTTTCAAAAAGCCATTTGTGATTGTTTTAATTTTAAAAAAATGATTTTTTTTAAAAAATAATTAAATGGTTGTTTTAATTTTTTATATAAAATTTAAAATATTTAGAAAGAACAATTTAGATCTTTTAATTCTACAAAATTTAAAAATTTATAATCTCTAAAAGTTAATATAATAAAATAATAAAAACTTTCACCATAAACATTATTAATTTTTTTGATTCATTAATTCTTATATTTCTACACATTTTTACTCATTAATCACATCTTTAAATAATATTATTATTTATTTTCAATATTATTAATTTTAAAATTTTAAATAAAATTAGAAAGTTGATTATTTAATAAATAAATAAATAAATATGAATGAGTGGACACGCATGATTGGTATGAATGAATGGAATAAGGTATGAATGAAATCAATGTTGGAATGGAATAGAGATGTGAATGAAATGATATTTTATATTCCATATCTATGATTGGTATCATACGGAATTAAAAATGGAATGGAATGACTAATACCATTTTGATTTCATTCTTACGATTGGTAATGCAAAATAAATGGTAGGAATTGAATGAAATTCTTTGTAACGACAAAATTACCCTTTGTTTATGAAAAAAATAAAGAAGAAAAGTACAATTATATCAATGAATTCATTAACTTGATCATTCCATTTTATTAATATTTTTAATAAATACGTAATCGGATATATATTCTAAAATATATGCATAAATAATACTGAATTGTAAATAAACAACTTATTTAATTAAAGATAAAATCTACAATAATAATAAAATTAACCAAATTATTCTAATTGTAAAGTCATAAAAAATCAACCAAATTATTTAAATAAAATATAAAATAACCAACTCAATTGACGGAGTATACTTAATAACATAAACATCAAAGCTTAAAGAGGAGATAATTTATGCTAAAATAGAAGAGCCAAGCGTGAAATTAAAGGAGGGAGTATTTTTTTTTTTTTCCATTGTGAGATTAATTGGTGAGGTTAATTAGGGATAATATTTTCACATGAAAATAAGTGAAAAGTTGAGGAAGGAATGGAATGGTGATTCCAACCTAGCATGAAAGGAATCACTATTCCCATGAAATTGGGAATGGACATTCCTATTCCCTGAACATACCAAACACAAAAAATGAAATGAGCTTGGGAATGTCCATTCCATTCCTACCCCATTACTGCAATCCATTACTGCATATCAATTATGAGATCTACAAATAATTAGTGTTATATTAAATGAATATGAGTATTTATTAATAATAAAAATGCGTTATAATGAGTATGAAGCTATATGTAGACCCCGCACTTTTGAGAAAATGGAATATGGATTAATGTGGATTGATAAGCACCAATGTACGTGCCCTAATATTATAAGAAATATATAGAGTGACTGAGATTGATATATAATTATAATTTATTAATGTAGTATTTGTAAGGGATATCATGGTTCATAAAAATTATCAGAATCAGATGTTGTCACTAGGTGTTGACAACATCCTACTCAACATGCAGCGAAAATATTAAAACGTGAATAGTAACAGCAAATTAACAGTAAACCAACAATAAAAATAATCAAGAGTAAATATGCACAAGTACTAAAGTAATAAAAAGTTTCACATAAAACAGATTCAGATGTTGTCACTAGGTGTTGACAACATCTTCAATAACACCTTGATTAACATGCATCAGAATTTTTGAAAGCATGAATAAAATAGATAAGCAACCAAATAAATCTTACTCAAATATTTAAGCAAGAGTATAAAATACTCGTGCAGCGCCTCAGGACAAAACTTTCACTAGAAAATAATCAAAGAGTTTTACAAACCCTAAAACTAGTGAATTATTTCAAAAATCAATTTTCTCAATCATGTGAGAAAATAAAGAATAAATAAAAACAACTCCCTTAAAAGTCTACTAAAAGTAGAACAAGAAAACCCAAGATAGGAGTTGATCCTTGATGCCAAAATACGAGAGCAACACAGCTTCGATCACCAATTTTCAGTTCTCTCAAACCTTCAAGGCATCAACGGAAATCAAGAAAAGCAAAACGATAAAACCAAAAAGAATTGATCCTGATTGCCGAAATTCGAGAACCACATAAGGTCTTTCGATCAACACTCTTGCAAGTGTAATCTTCAAGTGTTCTCAAAAAGCTTCACGGCAATAAAAAAAAACTCCAATCTTCTTATGTAATTCAGAGCTCTTGATTTCTCATGAATGAGTCTCTGAATTTTCGACGTGAAACTCTCTCTTGTGCAGTATATGTGTTTTCCTGCTCTTGCTCGCTCTATTCTGCACTACGTTCTGCACTACGCACTTTTCGATCTGCTCTCCTATTTATTCAACGTGAATGTCTTCCAATTTTATCTCCAAAAAGGTCTTGATCTTGTTTCCTTAATTCAAACTTGAATCTACATTGATCAGGAAACAAAGATAAGTTAGGAGATAAATATATATTATGATAAGTGCATAATATCTCCTACAAAATAATTAACCCAATCAACCATATTTTAAATCTAGAAATATTATATTATCTCAATTCAAATCAAATTAATTCCTAGTTTAAAATATATCAAACATATAGATAGAAAACACAATATTAATTAACAATCCTAGAAAGGCAAAACACAATATTATAATCTTTCAAAACATGGAAAGATATCAAGGAATAATTATCCTTTCAATCTCCCCCTTTTTGCCTTTATGGACAAAACACTTAAAAGCAATTCAGCAACTCCCCCTGAATATTAATTCTCAGAACTCCCCCTGAGTTCAAACTTATCAAATTAGTTATCCCCCTGAATTTGATCTTTCAATTATGAGTGTTGTCAAGGATGTTGGCAACATCTGAACACAACACTTAGCGATATCAGAAAATACTTAATACCTGTTCAAAAGTGAATCACAAAACACATTTAATCAATTCAGTACACATCACAACTCCTCTGAATAGCAATTCTCTCCCTGAATACGAAAATACATTCTTTCCCTTAGTCTAAGCACAGATGTTGTCGAGGATGTTCCCAACATCTCCTCACAATACTTAAGTCAGGGCAGAAAAAAACTTAGAACAAATCAGAGAGTCATAATCAAACAAGCTAACATTGATTAGAACCAGATCAGAGCAAAAACATAAGACAAATCATAGCAGAGCAAAATAAACTTAAACCAAAAAAAAACTAAAACTTATTGATCTGTGACAATCCGTCATTTGCTTCGCCAGAACTAGATTCTTTTCCATCAGAGTCAGAGTCACTATCTTCTCCATCAGATTCAACATCTTCTCCCCCTTTTTGTCCAGAAGAGGTACCTACACCAGGAAAAATTCGATATTGAGACATAAGAGCTTCATAGTAAGCAATGTCTGCTTTGGCTTGTAAAATATTATGTTCAACATGCAGCATCTGGGATTGAATAAAGATAGAATCCCGTTGTTGAAGTAGGAGGAACAAATATGGCAGTGGCAGGGGAGGTGTTGGCAACATCTGCCACAGCATCTGCAGCAGCACCTGTTTCTGACCAAGGTAGGTCCAATTTCATGTTACCTCTAAGTAATGCAGGAGCAAGATTCAGTACCTCAACAACAGCAGATAAATGCTCATCATCATGTTTTTCAAAATATTGAGATACTAGCACAACAAATATCAAAGAAAGAAACATGAGCATGTAAGATACCAACCCACAGTTTGCATATTGCATAACTGTAGTAAAACACAAGCTTTTCAAAGTTCAAAGCTGCTCCAGTTCCTATATTAAACAACACACCAACTAGTTGTTTGGTGACGAAGATGGAATTTGTGGACGGAGTCCAGGTCTTGATTGCAGTCTTGTAAATAACATAAGCTATCTTATCAGAGCAGGCTGCACATCTTCTTCCACCTTGGGTGAGTTAAAAAATCCATCAATCACAGTAGGACTAAACTCGAAAAATATGAACCCTCACATGAATTTTCCCAAATTTTGCGAAAGAGGGTTCGGTATAGCTTCAATCAAATTGCAGTATAATTCCAAGACCATAGGTCTACAGTAAAGAGTAGCATATGTCACAGTAGCGAACATATTTCTGAGTTGGAAAATTCTTACCAGATTTTGTGTGCCATATGCTTCCAAATCAATGATGTGGTCCTCAAAGAAGTCACAATTGGCATAGTGTTGCCAATCGTTTGCAGCATTCTCAGAAAAAAAAAAACAGAGGAATAGGATTGGCTTACTCGGTATTTTTCATCTAAGGTGTTGTCTAGGGTGTCAGCAACACCTGCAAAAACATCTTTCGCAGAAATAACAACACCGGCTTCCTACAGAAAGGTGTAATAACAGTGACAGTAGCCAGCAAATTCCGAATTCTGAAAAATTATACAATATTCAAATACTTCTTATCTAAGATGCCAGCGAGAATGTCAGCAGCATCTGATGAAAAATCTACTTCTGAGGCAGATTCCTCAGAGCCTTCATCAGAGAATGCAAGGGATGGATCAGCAGCAGTAAAAATGACCATCAAAGATGAATCAACAGCAGTAACAATGACCATCAAATATCTAAAAAAAATCATCCTCTAAGATGTTGTCAGAGGTGTTGTCAACATCTGGCTCAACATCTTCTTTTTAGCCCATCTCTATTTCAAAATCAGTGAATCAAAATTCATTTCATAAAATATTCTGATGATAAGATCAAATCTAAACACAAACCCTTCACCTCTTAACACTCGGTCGCAGTTAATGTTCCCTAACAGTAATAATTGTCAACGTTAAAATGGAGTTTGAAATCATTATGGCAACAAATTTCCGAATTAAGGCAATAACTCAAGCCAATTAATTTTCACAAGATTTCCATAAAAAAACTCCACATCGAAATAAACTCCACTAAAACACTTTCGATCATAGAACAATTCGAAATATTAGTGGATTAGGCAAATCACTAAATTTTGCTTATTTCGAACTTCAAACTTCTCAGCAAGATATATTCACCATAAAATAAATATGCATGTCCTAATTATGTCTAAAGACAGAGTGTAACAATGCAATAAAATGCAATTACATGCAAAATAATATGTTGACAAGTGAGGTTATCCACGATGTTGGCAACATCTTCCAGCAACACTTCAGGATTATCAAAAAATTTTATTTCCAGATAGCCATTAAATTCATTATTACAGAAGTGGTAGCCTGCACACTAAAGGAACGATCTTCAACGGACCCCTTTAGGTAACTTTTTCCATTTGCTTCTGATTTTCAATCAAATTTGATGATTGAGATGATCTTATTTAACCATTTTGTTATTTTGAGTTTTTGAATTTGCGAAATCACTTTTCACTTGGGACGGGATCATGGAATACACGAACATCCCTCCACTACTTCATGATTTAGTCAGAACTCTTCTTCAATTAAATCTCATTAAACTGTAAAACAATGTGCAAAGAATCCTGAGTGAAAATGGGTCAATGATTACAAAGTATCAAACACTTCACAAAACAGAGTGTATGCATGAATGCAACATGTCTAATGATCCTAAAGATTCACATGCATGAAAAGGTATTGTCGCAGGGTGTTGGCAACACTCCAGACAACATCTTAGTTTTGTCTATAATGCACACAAACTGAGAGACTTCCTTAGACTGAAAACTCTCTCGAAATCCAATGCTTTGGTGAAAATATCAGCTAACTGGTTATCCGTTCTAATAAACTCAATACAGATCATGCCTTTCTCGACCAAATCTCTAATGAAGTGATGTCAAATGTCTATGTGTTTGGTTCGAGAGTGTTGTACTGGATTTTTGCATATATCAATAACGCTTGAATTATCACAGTACACATTCACCTAAGCATGATATCTAGCCCAGTAGCAAAAAAAAAACAAGATACTTCCAATTATGCTTCTGTAAAGGGTGTTGTCAACACCTTCGGCAACATCTTCCCTCGACAGTTTTTCACTTGACCTCATCGGTGTATGCATGTGTTTACAATTTTCATTCAAATACTTTATCACAAGATTTATAGCATACTGTATTTGACACACAAAGATTCCACCATGCATTTGTTTCACTTGCAATCCCAAGAAATAATTCAATTCACCAACTATACTCATCTCAAAATTAGACGACATGCACTTCACAAATTCATCAACAAGTTTTTCACAAGAAGCACAAAATATTATGTCATCCATAAAAACTTGGCAAATAAGAATATTACCTTGAGACTTTTGCACAAACAATGTCTTATGAATCTCACCTCTTTTGAATCCAAGATTGAACAAGTATTTGGTTAATCTTCCATATCATGCACGTGGTGCTTGCTACAATCCATACAGTGCCAACCTTTTTGGGTTCACTGTTTGACACAAAGCATGAAAATCTTACCTGTGAAAACGTGGAGCTCATGCAAATTAGTCCAGCCATATTTCGATAATCCACATTTTCTTTTCTTCGGGTTTGCATATCTCCATGCACATCTCCAATTACTTGTGAGGTTAGACGATTCTTCTGAATTCTGCTTAGAACATTCTTTCCAGCTTCGTTTACCTCACTGTCCTCATCAATATTCTCATCAGTAGGCTTTTCAACTTTTGTTTCTGGAATCTCAGCAGGAGGTGTTGTCGGAGGTGTTGGCAACACTCCTTGGTCAACATCTGAATTTCCAGATTTATCCAGCATATCATCAACTTCATCCTCAGCTGTTTTCTTCTTTAGATCTGCAAAATCATCAAATACAACATTAATAGACTCAAAAATTGTTCGAGTTCTTAATTTAAACATCATGTAAGCTTGAATATCCGAAGAATAACCTAAGAACAAACACTTGTCACTTTTAGCATCAAACTTTGCAAAATGATCAATATCATTCAAAACGTAACATACACAGCCAAAAACAAGAAAGTACTTAAGGTTCGGCCTCTTTCCCATGAGAGTTTCATAAGAAGTCATAGTAGAACCATTCCTCAAGTATACTTAATTTGAAATGTGACGTGCTGTGATTAAGGCTTCTGCCCAAAAATGTTTTGAGATATTTTCAGAACTTAACATCACTCTAGCCATATCTTGCAAAGTTATATTCTTCTTTTCAACAAATTCATTCTGTTGTGGGATTTTGAGAGCAGAGAATTCATGAGAAATACCTTTCTTACCATATAAATTCTCAAAAGAAGAGTTTTCGAACTCCTTACCATAATCAGTACGAATTCTGGACACCTTCAAGTTGTGAAGATTCACAATCCTTGTGAGCAAATTCTTAAAAACATCAAATATATCTGATTTTTATCGCACAAATCTTACCCAAGTATATAGTGAAAAATCATCTACACAAACAACAGAATATTTCTTACCTCCACAGCTTTCCACATCCATTAGACCCTTCGAGTCCATATGTACAAACTTAAGACAGAGTGTTGTCTCAGATGTTGGCAACATCTGGTGCAACACCTTGGTTTGCTTATTTTTGACATGCCTCACAAACAAATGAAATTCCAGATTTTAAATTAGGCATACCTCTAACAACATCAAGCTTACTTAAATTATTCAAAGTCTTGAAGTTTGCATGTTCCAACTTTCGATGCCAAAGGTTAAATTCATCCACCTTTGTATGCCTACAAGTCATCTCTTCTCCAAGTTGGTAGCGATTATCAGATGACCTCGTACCTGTTATAACACACATGTTAGAACTATCAAAAACTTTGCATAATTTCTTATCAAATTGAACATGCAAGTTGTCATCACAAAGCTGACTAATGCTTATTAAATTTGAAGTTAATCTTTCAACATGAAGCACGTTGCGAAGCTTAGGCAAACCAACAACATCCAGTGTGCCTTTTCCTACAATATTTCCCTTTGTTGCTTCTCCATACGTCACTTTCTCACTCTTCTGTTCAACATAATCTGTGAGAAACTTCTTAGAACCTGTCATATGTTGTGAGCTACCACTATCAAAGTACCAAGCACCTGAAACATAAGTTTTTAAAGCAGTATAAATCATGTAACAGTGAATATCAGCTTTTGGTACCCAAACTTTTCTTACAGTAGATCTGTTCTTAGGGATGTTGTGGGAGGGTGTTGGCAACACCTTAGGCAACACCTTCGATGCAGATCTATGTCTGTAGTCTTCCTGCAACTTAAAACAATATGGTTTGATATGACCAGGTCTATGACAGTAGTGACAAACATACTTACCTTTCCTTATGGGTTTTTAGGAACAATAGGCTGTAGCTTTGGTTTTGGAGGATTAGTTGGTGTGGCCTTTTTGGTTGAGCTTTCAGTACAGCTACTTTCTTTGACTAACACAGGCCCTTTTGAGCATTCACCAACCTCAAATTTACTATTTTCAAAACCTAGTCCAGCCTTACCATCTCTTCCCATCATGAGCAAAGAATCAAGCTTGGTTGTGCTTGAATTAAACTTGGCCAATGTAGCTTTGGCTTTCTCGAGTTCTTCCTTTACCTGACAAAATTCCAGGTCCTTCTTACTTAGCACAACTTCAAGTCTTGACACAGCAGCCTTCAAGACAGTATTTTCCTTTGAAAGAATAGTGTTCATTTTGATTCTTTCAGTCCAGTCAGCATATAGCTCTTCATATTGCATTCGCACATCTTCAAGAGACATTCTTTCATCACTTGCATCAGTATTACACACATTATCAGTAGTAAAATAATTTAAACATACTGACCTTTGGGAGATGTTGCGGCCAGGTGTGGCAATACCTGCGGCAACACCTAAAGGATTGACTTGCATAAGCTTCTTTCTTTCCATCAAAGCTGTCAGGGATGTGTGGCTTTCTTCTTCATTCTGTTCTTTAACTTCTTCAGAATATTCACCACCCAAAGATGTGCTCATCCCTTTCCGAATCCTGTTTGCACATTCATTGGCAAAATGACCATAGCCTTGACATTCATGACATTGCACCACTTCTTTGTGATGAGTGACAACGAGTCATCTCCCAAATCCGATTCAAAGACTTCTTGAGGTTTGAAGAATGAGTTTGCTGTTGTTGACTCCATAATATTCCTGAAAAAATAATCCAGAATCAGCTCTTAGTGTATCAAGAGTAGGCTCTGATACCACTTGTAAGGGATATCATGGTTCATAAAAATTATCAGAATCAGATGTTGTCACTAGGTGTTGACAACATCCTACTCAACATGCAGCGGAAATATTAAAACGTGAATAGTAACAGCAAACTAACAGTAAACCAACAATAAAAATAATCAAGAGTAAATATGCACAAGTACTAAAGTAATAAAAGGTTGCACATAAAACAGATTCAGATGTTGTCACTAGGTGTTGACAACATCTTCAATAACACCTTGATTAACATGCATCAGAATTTTTGAAAGCATGAATAAAATAGATAAGCAACCAAATAAATCAGACTCAAATATTTAAGCAAGAGTATAAAATACTCTTGCAGCACCTCAGGGCAAAACTTTCACTAGAAAATAATCAAAGAGTTTTACAAACCCTAAAACTAGTGAATTATTTCAAAAATCAATTTTCTCAATCATGTGAGAAAATAAAGAATAAATAAAAACAACTCCCTTAAAAGTCTACTGAAAGTAGAACAAGAAAACCCAAGATAGGAGTTGATCCTTGATGCCAAAATACGAGAGCAACACAGCTTCGATCACCAATCTTCAGTTCTCTCAAACCTTCAAGGCATCAACGGAAATCAAGAAAAGCAAAACGATAAAACCAAAAAGAATTGATCCTGATTGCCGAAATTCGAGAACCACAAAAGGTCTTTCGATCAACACTCTTGCAAGTGTAATCTTCAAGTGTTCTCAAAAAGCTTCACGGCAATACAGAAAACTCCAATCTTCTTATGTAATTCAGAGCTCTTGATTTCTCATGAATGAGTCTCTGAATTTTCGACGTGAAACTCTCTCTTGTGCAGTATATGTGTTTCTCTGCTCTTGCTCGCTCTATTCTGCACTACATTCTGCACTACGCGCTTTTCGATCTGCTCTCCTATTTATTCAACGTGAATGTCTTCCAATTTTATCTCCAAAAAGGGCTTGATCTTGTTTCCTTAATTCAAACTTGAATCTACATTGATCAGGAAACAAAGATAAGTTAGGAGATAAATATATATTATGATAAATGCATAATATCTCCTACAAAATAATTAACCCAATCAACCATATTTTAAATCTAGGAATATTATATTATCTCAATTCAAATCAAAGTAATTTCTAGTTTAAAATATATCAAACATATAGATAGAAAACACAATATTAATTAACAATCCTATAAAGGCAAAACACAATATTATAATCTTTCAAAACATGGAAAGATATCAAGAAATAATTATCCTTTCAGTATTAATTAACCGTATAAATTGTGCTCGACGTTTGAGCAATATTTTATTAAATGAAGTGTGACATTCAAAAAAATTATTAAAACATAAACACTTTAAAAGCCAACATCGTTTCATGTCGAGAGAATATGGATTTGACAATTTAATAAAAAAAATAGAAATATTGCGATAAATTGGCTTATAATTTATGCTATATTTTAGCCATTTTATTATTTGATTAACGAAAAGCTAATTTGTGTGTTTTTATGAATTACTTAACTAATTAAAATAAACTAAATTATTTAAGACAAAGATTTTAGTTAAATTAAAGAGCATATTAAAATCATGACAAATTCAATTTTCAAGAAAATGACTGGAAACACTCAAACACACAACGGTCCCAAATATCAATTATTATCATGTATTGGATTTAATCAAGCACGAATTATCTACATTTAAAACGAAATTTCCTATCATGATCATTACTCTATTTCTAGAATTAAAATCTTATTTTTATTTAACAGTCCAATTATTTCTAATTGAATTTAATTATATAAAACACATTTATAATAACTAAGAAATTTCAGATTTTGCTTAAAATCTTAGTCTCAAACTAAATATTATTTCTTGTCGATTTAACCATATGTTGATCAATATATTTGAAGTTATTTTCGATCAATTCTCTTTCGAGTCAATATTAAACAACCGATATGCATGCAATTAGTTGGCCCAATTAAAAGGAAAAAAAAATCTATGTGAATATTAATTAATAAACATAAAATAAGTTAAAACTTCAATCAATCCAATACATGAGAAAAAAATCAAATAGTTTGGCTCTATTGTTGCCTCGATCAAAATACTAATCCATAAAATAAAAAATATATAAAAATCTAATATTTGATTTCATAACGAATTGGGAAAGTGAAGAAGAAGAAGAAGAAAATCCTAGCGATGGTGTGTGGCTCTTTGCGTTGTTTGTCTCTCATCTCTCCCAATTCTAGCCATCATCCCAAAAAAATGTAATTAAAAAAAAACTTCCTTCCGTTTTGGGCTCCGATTTTCTTTTATATTTCTCATCAAAAAGCCCTAATTTTCTCCTTAATTAGCGTCCAAGAATTTCCAACGCCAAGTGAAATTTGAAGTTTACATAAATTCCAAAATTCTGCGTGGAACAGAAATAAGTTGATGCGACATGCACGGACCCCGGACCACATCCGGAAGGTGGTCCATGCCACATCCGGATTGTGGTCCGGACATGGGTCTGTGCATTTATTTCTTGCAGATTTTCGTTTTGATGTTGTACGTACGGACCCTTTTCCAGACCATTTACGGAGTTTTTGCATTAAATCTTCTTGAATTTTCTTGGCTTCTTATAATTTTTTCTCGTTTTTTGGCCAAATTACAAACGTCACAATATAATGTTTGACTTTCTCTTCAACAAGTTTTCTCCAATTTTAGTCAAACCTACAAACAATGAAAGTATAACGATATATGCACAAAATTGGAAACATAAATTCACAATAAGCACAAACACAACAAAATATGGTTGTATATATGCTATAGAATTCATGTTTATCAGTCATGAGTAGTATTATTTGAGTAATTCTTTTCCAAAAAAAAAAACTGATTTATTTTGACACTGATAGTAATATATATGAATTATTCATTTAAAAAAAGGGTTGCCGCGCCTTTGCCTAGTGAATAGAAAATGGTTGCAAAGCATTCTCTTTTTTATATATCTATACTATATACTATGAGCATCTTGGTCTCTTGGTATATATATTTAACACAAACTAAAAAAAAATATCAAATTACAAAAAAATGCATATCATATTAAAATCAACCACTTTAAAAATAAAATGTTATATAATATAAACACATGACACAATACATAATATTTATGTATTACGTTACACACGTAATACATGCGCATTATCGCTAGTATAAATTAAATATTATTACCTTTTAGAGTCAACATCGGCTATTTTATTGAATATCAAATTTAACCTAATTGATTTAATATTTATTAACTAAGAAAAGTATATTATGATAAATTTATCAGCATAATATTTTTATAAAAACCTAAAAAATCTATATATATTTTTTATTCTAACTAAATTTGATTTTTTTTTTTCAATTTTTTTTTTGTAGGCCTGCAATGCGTGCCAAATATACTAATATAATTTCACAAAATATCCACTTAACAAATTAGCTTACTCTGGTTCATATTCATTGATGTTCTTATATATTTGATTTAAATATATCAATCAAATAGTAATTTGATCCTTGTATATTGTGCTCATCCAAATATGGATCAATTTTTGTTTTTTAGAAAATATTTGTGAGATCGTTACACACGTCAATTTTGTTATGGACTCAAATAGTATGATCGTAACACATGTAAATTTTGTGAAATGAATTACCGACTCAATTCATGTTTAAAAATATTAATTTTTTTTTATCATAAATATGGATTAAGTCGATTGTATGAACAAGAGACTTTCGTGCTCTAGCTATTTTGAAATCATCATTTCATACAAGGGAATGTTACCCTTCTTAATTAATTTGTGTTCCTCGCGCAACTCTCCTATAACAAAATATTGTTACTCAACAATTACTTCTTCCTCAACCTCTGGCTGCAGAATCCATGGATGATTGGAAAACTTTCGTAAACCTTCGAGTTCCATTGCCACTTCTCTCATGGTCGGCCTATCCTCGCTGTGTAGCTTAAGGCATCTCTTTATGAGCTCTGCAACGGCCTGGAGTTGCTCCAAACTCCCTTCTCTACGTACTCGGGGATCCAAGATTTGGAACAAGCGGTTGGTTTTTAGGGACATCAAGAAAAACGTTGACAGGCTCTTTTCGTCATTTGTTTTCGTGTTGGAGAATGGCTTTCTCCCTGTCATTAGCTCTGCAAGAACGACTCCGAAGCTGTAGACGTCGCTTTTGTCAGTTAACTGGCCTGTGTGGAAGTACTCGGGGTCTAAGTATCCCAATGTCCCTTGGACTAGAGTGCTCACTTGTGTTTGATCGATGGGAACTAACCTTGAAGCCCCAAAATCTGATATTTTTGCGTTGTAGTATTCGTCTAAGAGTATGTTTGGCGACTTTACGTCTCCGTGGATTACCGGCATTGCTAGAGAATGAAGATAGGACAATGCACCAGCAGATTCAATAGCAATTCTTAAACGGTTGCTCCAAGAAAACCAATGCGTTTCACCAATGTTATGTATGTGACCAAAGAGTGTACCGTTCGATACAAACTCGTAAACCATTATAGGAACTTCACTCTCTAAGCAACACCCCAGAAGTTTAACGACATTTGGATGGTTCACTTGAGTCAAAATAATCACCTCATTTAAAAGTTGCGGGATTTGGTACGGGTCCTTGGATATTGATTCATTTTTAATGGCGACTAGTTGTTGATCCGGTAGAATTCCTTTGTATAGAGTGCCATAACCACCCTTGCCAATGATACGGTCTCCGGAATAGTTATTAGTGGCCTTTTCTAGCTCTTCGGCTTTGAAGATTACAATAGGCTTCGTCAAAAAGAGCCCACCATTTAGTCGGAAGAATTTTTCTCTCATTTTAACAAGCTTTCTTTTCTTGGTTGCAAAATAAAAGAGTATCTTGCTTTTGAGCCCTTGTAAAGACTTGGTTCCCTTGGTATAAGGAGAGATACCGAACGATGATTCCATCGTAGCCTCCTCCTCTACACATGAACAGAAAAACAATCACCACTTATCTGATCAGAATTAATGGCTAATATTCTTTAAAGCGCAGAAAGAAAATTACAACACCCAATAATATTTAATTCAAAAGAATTAAACCTAGCTAATTAAAACGAAAACAATATTAATACCATAAACATGATCTTGAGTGAAATGAGAAGAAGTACTGGAGGAGCTTATGCTGGGGCAGAGTGCAATCTCTCTCAGATGCTCTCTTTTTAAAGTGGCTCCAACAAGCCTCTCCCAGCTGTCATACACGCTTGACATTACAATCTTAGCTTGATTCCAAAAAACGAAAATGATGTTTTTGTATCAGTAAACTGTATGTTTCTTGAATATCCCATCTACTTTTATCAATGCATCATCGTGTTTGGGAGCCCGTAAAGTTGACTTTGACTTCCGAATTAATTTCCACCAAACTGTGGGTTTCTGGATTGAGGGGACCATACAATTGCTTGAAGTCTTGAAATATCATGTATAAAAATAAATAAAAATTTATTTATTGTGGTATCAACGTATTTTGTTAGTTTAAATTTTGGGATTATATAACAACTTCAATTATCAAAATGAAGTAGTCGTATAATAGTTTGCGTAACCGTGCTTGCGTTGGCGACTTCGCGTAGACAATTCATAACGGACTCAAGTAATGGCCAATGTGGGTGCCCTTAAGAATATTATCATTAAATTATTATTATTTGCCTTTTTTTTCCCTCTTTTTTTTTTTTCCAAATTTGATTGTTGCGAACATGTTAGGGTCTTAGGGATGATAAAGACTGTAATTTTTGTAGTAGTAAAATAAGATTCTCATATTTTTTGGCCTATTAATTAAGATTATTTTTCTTGTAAAAAAAGATTGTTTTTTAAAAATCGTCGTTGTGTTAATATATCCTATCCATAGTTATTATTTATACTAGTTTGTTTTTTTATTAATGTGATATAAAAATTATCGAGGACTAAACTGCAATGATAAAAATTATTAAGAGATTAAACTACGATTTAAAATATTAAAATTTTTAAAAAAAAATAGAGAAAGGGCAATTTTGGATGAAAAGATTAGGGCTGGTGAAAAATATCGAAATGCCGTCATACCGCCTTTACCGTACCCATAAAAAAACCGTATATACCAAAAATTTCGGTATGTATACCGAATTTTTTGGTACGATATCGGTATCAGAAATTTCGATATCGAAATTTTCGATATGGTATGCGATATACCGTACCGAACCACCCCTAGAAAAGATGGTGTCCTCACTCTCTAGCATGTCTCTAGCCCCTAGAAAAGATGGTGTCCTCACTCTCTAGCATGTCTCTAGCATGTTCATCTATTATATATATATATATATATATATATATATATATATATATATATATATTTGAACGATATAGTATAGATATATAGTATAGATAAGTTGTGTCTCCATGTCAATTATAATAAAATTTATTTTCGCTCATTCTAGCTGTTTTTTGGCTCCATCTCGAAATTTCTAACCCACTCACTATTTTAGGATTGGCTATTTTTTTTAAAACAAATTTTCCCATGATAAAGTCCTAGATAAAAATAATTAGAATACGTTACAAATCAAAAAATAATTTCTAAACCCACTCACTATTTTAAGATTGGCTATTCTTTTCAACGGAGAAAGAAGAGAATTCAGGCCCGAGAAATATGGATCAAATTATTTTTTTTTCCAAGAAATATTTGTGAGATTATTTCATAAGTCAATTTTGTGAAACGAATTACCGAATCAATCCATGTTTAAAAATATTAATTTTTTACCGTAAATATAGATTGGATCGATCGTGTCACAAGAGACTTTGATACTATATCTATTTTTTGAATGATCATTTCATCAAAGGGAATGTTATCCTTCTTAATTTGTGTTCCTTAACCAAATATTGTTACTCAACACTGAAGGATAATCTAATTTATATATTTTAGAAAAGGAAAAGCATTAATACACACATCACACAAACCAATAACTCAAAAGGCTTAACAATGGGAGACATAAATGACAAAAGTTGAGGCTTCTAACTAATAAATGAAAACAAATCAAATCAGCGGGGGCTGTTTATTGCGTGGATCAAAGGGGAAGTCCCCGTATGCTGCATTGTGTAAGGCCCGGTGCTAGCTGGTGGACTTATAGTCACAGTGTACAAGTCTGTTGCTTCTTCCTCGTTCATCAATCCCACAACTTCTTCCTCAACCTCTGGCTGCAGAATCCATGGATGATTGGAAAACTTTCGTAAACCTTCGAGTTCCATAACCACTTCTTTCATCGTCGGCCTCTCCTCGCTGTGTAGCTTAAGACATCTCTTTATGAGCTCCGCAACGGCCTGGAGTTGCTCCAAACTCCCTTCTCTACGTACTCGGGGATCCAAGATTTGGAACAAGCGGTTGGTTTTTAGGGACATCAAGAAAAACGTTGACAGGCTCTTTTCGTCATCTGTTTTCGTGTTGGAGAGTGGCTTTCTCCCTGTCATCAGCTCTGCAAGAACGACTCCGAAGCTGTAGACGTCGCTTTTGTCAGTTAACTGGCCTGTGTGGAAGTACTCGGGGTCTAAGTATCCCAACGTCCCTTGGACTAGAGTGCTCACTTGTGTTTGATCGATGGGAACTAACCTTGAAGCCCCAAAATCTGATATTTTTGCGTTGTAGTATTCGTCTAAGAGTATGTTTGGCGACTTTACGTCTCTGTGGATTACCGGCATTGCTGCTGAAGAATGAAGATAGGACAATGCACTAGCAGACTCAATGGCTATTCTTATACGATTGTCCCACGAGAACCAAGGCATACCCCCGCTGTTATGGATGTGATGAAACAAAGTTCCGTTTGAGACATATTCGTACACTAATAAAGGGACCTCTGTCTCCAAACAACAGCCCAGAAGTTTTACAACATTTCTGTGATTGACTTGAGTCAAGATAATCACCTCGTTTATAAACTGTTCGATCTGGTTCTGATCCATTACTCTAGACTTTTTGATGGCCACAATTTGCTGTGGATCCGTCAAAAGTCCTTTGTAGACTGTTCCATAGCCTCCCCGGCCTAGGATTCGGTCTTCTGCATAATTGTTGGTGGCCTTTTCGAGTTCTTGCGCTGTAAAGATCTTGGTCGATTTCATGCTAACCTCGTTGGAAGAAAGCTGCTGTTTCAACAGCAATCCTCCATTCTGCTGGAAGAATTTCTCCCTCAGTTTCATTAGCTTCCTGGATTTGATACCGAAGTAAAGCCAAGTCGCAGCAATAATTATGCCTAAGAAGCCAAAACTCATGCCTGGATTCAAATTTAGAAAGATCAAGCAAAGGTGACTTGTTATGCCCCGTTGATGAAAAGGTCCACTATAGACCATAAATATATAGTTGTCAACAGATTTGAAAATTATGATAAAATTCGTGTTTCCGAATTTGAAATAAAGAAACTGGCAAAATGGTTGAAGATTCGACCGAAAAAAATGAGTACCTAGTGCAAACTTGAGAACTGGAAACTCTGAGTTCTTAGCAATGCATCTGTGTCCATCTCCTTCTCCATCGCCGACGTATCCCTTGGCGCAAGAGCAGATATAACCGCCGGGGGTGTTGATACAAGTGGCGTGTGCATCGCACGGATTATTTTGGCATTCATTTATATCTGCCAATGAGAATTATATGTAAATACATTGGTCCATTTGACTTGTAGACAGGGAGGGGCAGATTTTATTAATCAATATGTTTACCTGTGCAGCCTGGACTTAGATACGGATTCCCCTGGAATCCTTGGGAACAGTTGCATCGATATCCTCCACGGCCGGTATCCGCCAAGTCGACGCAATAGCTATTCTGCTGGCAGGCATAATCATTAGACCTCTTAGCTTCGCTGCAGTTTTGAGACCCAATGCCCCAGTCGAGAATCACCGGCACTTGGTCCGTGACTGTTTGCATGAAACTCGGGTCGTCGAGGTTTGCTATGGTGAAATCAAAGCTGTCGTAATCTCCAAGAAAGGCGTATCCACAAGGGCTGAACGACGAAACTGTTTGATGACTAGAGAGAGTAAGCAGTCTGGTTTCGAAGTTCTGTAAGCCCCTCGGGATCTCAATTTGGCAGCATCCGATTCCAGTACATTCCCCTTCGATCACATCACTGATATTTGAGCACATCGCCACGCATCCGCTGCTGAAATTGCGTGGTGATGATGCTTGTATCAGCGCGAAATCGTCGCACCCCACGATGGTGAACCTATTAGAATCAGAAAAGGTTAAAGGGGTCCCTGTAACATTGATGGACATGGTGTAATTCCTAAGCCCATCAGGGCCGTAGCATCTTCGGGCGACCCAGTTCTTGACGCTCATGGTGCCATCCGTGATGTCTATAATCTCCATATTCCCTGAGTTGATGAAGGGTCTTGGTGGATTGAATGAAGTGTTGCAGTTAACATTGAATCCGCGGCCGAAAGAACAGCCGGTCTCGATGCCAACGCCGAACGGGTAAGGAACTGTCAAGTTGCCACAGCTTCTTTGGCAATTAGGCTTGGCGATTGTTGCACCTTGTGTGATTAATCTTGTGTCCGTTCTTGCTAGAGTCAGTGGGAGGCATAATACAAGATGGAACAAGACGGAATATTTCAACCACATCATATAACGACTGATTTGATCAAATATACGCTCGTTTCTGGATTGAATCAGTGGGATATGGTGGATGCATTTTCAGTTTCTGGGAAATCTACAAGCTAATTTAGAGCCTAAGAGTTGACATTGTGAGGTAGAGAAAGTAAACGCAGCTACTCGTTGATTTCATATTTTTAAGCAGGGTTGACTGCAAACACGTTTGCTTTGAGTGGCCATGTTACGGGTAGATAAATAAATGAAAGCAAGTTGAAATAGAATATAATTGAGAAGTTGACTTGATGCTTTTGTGTTAATTTGAACGTAGTGGGAATGTTAACCTCGTGAAATAGGCTCTTTTTGTCCAATACATATAACAACAGCTAATGAGATTCCAAATCGCTTTTGAGTTTTGACTTGGTCATTTATGAAGCGCACAAAATTTTTATGAGACGTTCACGATATAATTTTATGAATCAATATATATCTCTTGTTAGGTTTAATTTATGGAAAAAAATTTAGTTTTATGCAAAAAATATCTAGGGCTTAATTGCACACACTATCCTTATAAAATTTTGAGATTATTAAAAATCTTGTATGAAAAAAAAAAAAAAAAAATCTATTAGCTCTACTTGTTTTCAACTCTTGAGCATATACATTACACATCCATGTTTTTAAATTTTGAGCATTCACCCATTGTTCGTACGTGTTTTTAGGAGTGTTTTGTAGTCAAAATTTTGAACACGTAAAGTTAACAGTTATATGATTTTTTACAATCACGTGCGTGATTTTACATGAATAATGTACGCAATTAATCCAATTATTAATTTTCTTATAAATATGAATTGCGTTGCTCATTTTCATGAGATCTACTCGAAGAAGCAATTATATGGAAGAAAAAACTTTTTGGCATTTAATTAAGAATGTGAAAGTCTCCATTTTCTGCCAAATCCCATCCATTGGAATTCCCATCCATTGGAATTAGACGCCAGAATGAAAAATGTAAATGCCAAAAATTTAGAATTATTTGCCCTCAAAATTTGCTAAATACGTGTTTTCTTATTCTTTTTAAATAAGATGCCTAAAAATTAAAATGGTTTCGACCAAATTTTCTACTCCGTTTGGTACACCAAACCATGTTATATTTTTCTTAAACGAGTCTCGTTTTCCCGAATTATTAAATATTAAACACTTTGCATAAAAAAATTACAATAAATCACAGACGCAACATTCGATGCATCTCTTTTATTTTCGTGATGTTGATTTTTTATAAAGAGATAAATCTAATTTTTTGTTTGTGGTTTATTTTATTTTGTTTACAAATGTTGTTTACTAGTGTGTTTAATATTCATTTATTTATTTATTTATTTATCTATCTATTTTATTTATTTATACACTATTTAAAAAAGTGAGTTAAATTGTGTATTATATATATTGTCCTTGTGTTTGATTTATTATATTTATTTTTAAGATTATTAGTTTTATGCGTTTATTTTGTGTTTAATTTATTGTTCTAATATTACAATTGAAAGAAATTGTGTTCAATTTATTTTGTGTGTTAAATAATTTGTGTTTAAATGTTTAATTTATTGTGTTTATTTTTTATATTATTATTTTTTAATTTATTTTGTGTTTATAAATTATTGTTTTCACGTCACTTTTGAAAGGGTGATTTATTATACTTGTTTTAAATTATTATTATTATTATTATTATTATTATTATTATTATTATTAATTTAATATTGTGTTTAATTTGTTGTGTTCAATCTATTGAGTGTGTTAAATTTATTGTATTTTATTAATTGTATTTTTTATTTAATTTACTGGACAATTGACACAAAATTAAAAAATGGTCATTTTTGTGTTTTGTTATTTATTGAGTATCATATATAGGTGTTAAAAATTAAATATGCATGTTCCAAACTTCCTAGATTTTCATGATTTTATAAATATGTATAGTGTGTCATTGTTTTAGTCTTAAACGGACGATGTGAAAAGTATATATAATAATATTGATGTTATTAATATTTTTTTTAATTCATTTATTATCATATTTTGTTTTTTATTTCATGCATGTTGATGTATTCTGTGTGTATGGCTCCTTTTATTGTTGTTATGTTATTTCTTTAGGTGGTCTATGGGATCGAGTTCTTGACCTTTCTATGTTGTGTTGTTTGAATTGGAAGTTCATATGTTCATGCTACTCTATTTTGGTTCCGTTTGGTAGCCTATATCATTAATATATGTATAACTTATCTTATCCAGTTCTGCGTTATTCTCGTCATATTATTTATCCATCTATTAATTATTTATTTTACATCAATCAAATCATTAATTATTTATCTTATATCAATCGAATCATTGAATATAAATTACTATATTACCCCTTATAAATAATATTATTCATATTTTATTTTGTTAAAAGAACAAAATAGTAATTTATCATTTTTATATAAAATTTAATCAATCAAATCAAATAAACTATAATTCACCAATAAAATCAAATATTATATTCACTATCATTTCTTATTTATTTTTAAATCAATCAAATCAAATAAACTATAATTCACCAATCAAATAAACTATAATTCACCAATATTTTCTTTTTTTAATTTGGTGGTGTTCAATAGTTTTCTGTGTTATTATGTAATTTTTTTAAAACCACGTTGTGCCTTTTCTTTTTTCTTTCTTTCTTTCTTTTTTTTTTTTTTGTGAATGTTTGCTCTTCTATGCACTCATGTGTAGGGCTGACAAAAAAATACCGAAATATCGTCATACCGTCTTTACAGTACCGAAAAAAAATCGAATATATCGAAAATTTCGGTATACCGTAAATACCGTACAGAAATTTTCGGTATTGGTATCGGTATAAGATTTTCGAATTTTCGGTATTTCGGTATACCGGAAAAAAATCGGTATACACGGTATCATACCGATATTTTTTAAAAAACAGTATAAAAAAATCGGTATACACGGCATCGAAAATTTCGGTATCGAAATTTTCGATACGGTATGCGGTATACCGTACCGAACCACCCCTACTAATGTGTCAAATTTCGTATTGAAATTCAGATTGCATATTTTTTTTAAAATTAATTTTACATCTTCTTCTAATATATAAGTTTTCCGGAGGTAAGGAAATTAATTTTTTTAGTGAGAACCTTAAAATACAATAAATTATAATTATTCTAAAATTAAACTATGGCATCAAACATAAATTTAAGCGTATCTTCTGTGATATTTGTGAAAATTTATAATATATTAGCGTGCTTATATATACTATTTTATCTATTAGATAAAATATGTATTTTAAGGCTCCGTTTGGTTGGATTATTATTAATCAATGTATAGTTTATCTTATCTAATCCTACGTTCTTCTCGCCATATTATTTATCCTTCTATTAATTATTTATTTTACATCAATCAAATCATTAATTATTTATCTTACATCAATCAAATCATCGACTTTAAATTACTATATTACCCCTTTATAAATAATATTATTCATATTTTATTTATTATTAAAAAGATAAAATGGTAATTTTGTATTTTTATATAAAATTCAACCCATCAAATCAAATAAATTATAATTTATCAATCAAATCAATTACTACATTCACTATCATTTTTTATTTATTTTTTATTACATTACATTACTTATCTATATATTATTTATCCTATCATCCAAACCAAACTGAGCCTAAATTTATTAGGACTACATGTCGATTTAAACCACATGTACATTCGTACATATATGAAATTGTATATATATATATATTCCTATAATATTTTAGTAGTTTTATTTTTTATGGGTTTCAATTTCAATAATTAATTTGTAATTACTAGAATTTATAATCTTGTAACCGCATTTTATTACCAATTTATGGGTTAT
Organism: Henckelia pumila; assembly: GCF_033568475.1. Taxonomy (NCBI): domain Eukaryota; kingdom Viridiplantae; phylum Streptophyta; class Magnoliopsida; order Lamiales; family Gesneriaceae; genus Henckelia; species Henckelia pumila. The sequence continues at coordinate 51,029 of NW_027331851.1, read as the reverse complement.
TTATTCAGCCATTAATTAGCTAAATAAAGACCGTAAAAATGTGGAATTTATGACCATTAAGAGTGACCTTTCACCTTCTACTCTCCCTCACCTATAAATAGACCTCAAAGTTGAAGGAATTAGATACACCAAACACAAGTTTTTCACTCCATTCCTCTCAAAATTTAGTAGCTATAGTGGTCGAGACTCTGCCCAATTTTCGAACCTAGAGTAGTTTGTTTTCAAAGAAAGTAGTCGAGAAAGAGTGCTGTTGAAAGTCCTAATCGAGGGTCATCCAATTTCGAGTTAGGGTTATGTCCAAAGATCCAATATACTTCAATTTTTGTGGGATTCAGGTAAGTGGGCTTTTCTAAAATATAATTTGATAAAAGTTTTCACATTGTTTCACTACAAAAAAAACTCTGACTTTAGCCACGGCAAAAACCATGGTTAAAAAAACCGTGGCTAATTTTACCACAGTTTTTAAAAAAACTATTGTTAACTTTACCACGTTAGTTACGGTTTAAATCAGTGGCTAACTTTAACAACGACGAGTTTAACCACGGTTCACTGATTTAAACCGTAACTAACGTGGTAAAGTTAACAATAGTTTTTTAAAAAATTGTGGTAAAATTTACCACGGTTTTTTAAAAAAACCGTGGTTAAAATTGCCACGATTTTAATTAAAACCGTGGCTAGATTAGCCGTGGTATAATTTATTTAAAATATCAAATACCTTCAATACATCAACTTCAATATAATACCTAGAACCAATAATAAATCAAATATCAATTAAACTCAAGATTTCGATATAGAAAATAGAATACATAATCAAAAACCTCGAAAGATGAAGAGGAACTCTGGCAGATATTCTGAAACCAAAAGAATGCAAACTTAAAATTAAAAGAAACCTCATAGTCTATCATACTAAATGATACTACTTAATTCTAACAAACTAGCTAGCTACTAACCAAAAAAAGATCCGTATATATTTTTAATTTCTTTTAACTAAATATATAGATATAAGACATCATATCATGTGCATCCTTTTGGACTCGTCATCGTTGCCACACTCTTCATCTTCTTAAACCTTTCTGTTGTGGAACCTGAACATCAAGTTACAAATAATGACAGTAAAAAATTGATTTTGAGGCATGTGAGGCCCGGTTTCTCTAGTTATGTATAATGATCATACAATTAAGAATTTAATAGTTAAGCGGCGGAAAAATGATTTAAAATAAATTTTTAATTTATCTTTGGGCCTATAAAAATTTCGGCATCACCTCCCTGTAAGTATGACATCCCAAAAATACTCAGACAACAGTTTATATAAAATAACTAAAACTAGGACCTCAACAAACTAAAATAACACACAAACAAGTGTCGGCCAAGCACGACAACGACAGATAAGGCTTGACAACAACATAATTACTTTAAAACATAGCGACAACTCTCAAATATAATACAGATACCTCTTGGCATCTCCCCGGAGAATATAAAAATGGCTCTGACATAATACATATAAAAACTCCGATAATACATAATATACTATGCAAGGTGTTTTTTATTTTCTTGAAGTATGTTGACAGCCTCCTGAGGTTCCAAAATATTTGTAGAAGCAACAGAATGCTACCAAAAAAAAAGGTAAAAGTTGGGCAGATATTTCCTCACAGAAAAATATGCAGAGTGACACATGAATAATGTAAAACAGGGAGAACTAGCACACTTGTTTTTATTTAAAGGATAACAAACATGTTTTATTTAAAAGCATGTCTGGCAGAATCATCTTTCCCAATTCTTCACGAGAAACTTTAGAGTTATAAATGATTCTTCCGCTATCTTTACCTGATAACCAAATCCACATTTTAAATAAAACATGTTTGTTATCCTTTAAATAAAAACAAGTGTGCTAGATTGAAATATATGGCATGAACTTAAATGGAATTATGAGGTATAAATCAGGGAGAAAATCATGTCTGGCAGAATCATCTTTCCCAGATCTTCCACCGGGCAAAACCATCTGATATTTATCCATCCAACGCATCCAGATTGCAAATTTCCATTTAAATAAAATCAAATTCATATTCTCAAAGCTTCAACACATTTGTTTTCTAATACCAAGCAATTTCTAATATCCTAATCACACAATGAAACAAGTAAAATCAACTTTCATGCATGTTTTGCGCAACTCAATTCATCATTATATTCAGTTTTTAGAACTGAATGCTACAAATAGGTAATTAACTCATAGCATCTAACACAAAAAAGAGAAAAGACCTTAATTACGGTCAGCAGATGATTAGGATAAATGCAAATCAATTCAAAGAACATCAAGCTACAACAATCATGTCCCAACAAAACTTCAATCAACTCAATGCTACAAAACAACAGATTAAGCACCCAAAAGAACACATCCATTCAAAACCAAAATTATGTCAAACCCAAAAAATGATATTAAAGAAAATAGAAACAATACTAACGTGATTAATAACAACTACAGGCTCTGAATGCTTCACATTCTGATTTGTCGAGTTCCATGTCATTGCCTTTAAATGAGGGACGTTTTCCTACACAGCAATAAATCATCCAACAAAAAAATAAATAAATTAGGATATTGATATTACAAGAGCAAAAATATGTTAACCTAATAAGAATTGAGTTTTCTTTCTCGATATGTCCTTAAATGTGAGAGATGCAAGAGATTGGAGGCATTCTGTTAAACACACCTTCGAATAAATACCCAAAGGCACACCAATAGCTGCAAAAACATGCAAGGCCAATTAGTAGCACTATAAAAGTATGCCATGAGAAGTCTTTATGCGAAGGATGGAAGGATAGAAGTATACCAAGATGGGAGTTACACTGTGAAAGTTTAAAATTTGCTAATCATGTATCATCACGCAACACACCAGCATAGCAAGCCTATATGCTATCTGAGTATCTCTGCATAGGTTTACTCTCCTACGTTTTTCTTTACAAAAATATTGTGTCTGCATCAAAAGATACCAATTTTAATTGCACAAAATTGCTTCGTTTTTCCCTAAACCAAGTATCCACATGGCAATTAGCTATATTTATTCATTTTTCCAAGTATTCGTAAAACATAAAAGCTATGCCTAAAACACTAAAGTTCATTCAATCAACTTCAGCTTTTGCACTATCAATAAATATGCTCTCCTTACAACAAGAAAATAAAATAAAAATAGTCCTAAAGTAAATAATCTATTCATCACACGAATTGTACGTTGTTAGAAAATTGGAAACCAGCAAAGGAGACAATACAAATAAAAATCTCACAAAGAATTCTTTGTAATTACTAAATTATAAACACAAAAATGCAAACAAATATATCCAATCAAATACATATACTCTTAAAAATCCGTAAACTTGAAACACACAAGCTGGAATAGAGTAGGCCGCTATACTCACCAGAAAATCCAAATCCCTGCTGGAAATCATTGAAAATAGGTTGGGTAGGTTTGAAACTCTCGTAAGATTTAACACCAACATCTCACGACCCAAAGCCCTGAGAATCGATCTGAAATCAGTCATCAATTGGAAATACTAACTTACGCCTAGAAATAAAAATAATCAAAATCGAGCAGCAAAAACATCCCTCGAGAAGCAGCTTACCTCGCAATCGTGCACCAGCCGAATGCCGGCTTCCGTTTCCGAAAAATCCTGGAATCCGGAGTGATGTTCACAAACCGAGCTCAACAACGCGCAGGACCAGGTTCTGAACGTGGCTCGATTTGGACTTAAACGAGCATCAAATTCAGCGATTCATGGCTTAAATTGAAGCAACGGATATAAGGAAGAAAACCCAACAAACGGATCGAAGTTTGGAATCCGAACGAAGAAGTTACGAACGAATTACCGGAACTGCTCCAAGGGTTATGGGAATGAGTTTGGGGTTTGGGGATGAACTTTTCTTTTCTCTTTCTTTCCCGCTTGCTTTATGCGTACATGTATGTATGTGGATGCGTGTATATTCTTTTTATTATAATTGTTGGGCATCTTGTACTGTATTAGATATTTTAACTCTCGTGTTTATTTTAGTTCAAATATATATATCTATCGTTTAAATCTCGATATTTTAGAATAAATCAATAAATTAATCTTTTATTTTTTTACCTATAAAAGTTTTATATTTTGAAAAACTATGTGGACAAATATTCATGTTAATTAGAACAAAATGACAACTAATATGATAAATAATTTAAAATATCTTGGAACAAAAATTTAGATTTTACAATTATATATATAACAATATAATATTTTGTTTGTCCTCGTAATATTTTATATGCATCAGTATATTTTAAAAATTATATCACAATCTATTATATCATATATAAGTAAAACGAAAGATTTTTTTTGTGATGTTAAAATGATGTATTATTTATATTATATCTGAAGTGTTAGTATAGATATAAAAAATATGAGTCAAAATCTTTTCACAAAAATATAAAAACCAAACTGAAATTTAAAATTTTTATTTTACAAAATATTATCAAAGTTTGGGGAAAAATAAAATATTTTTAATATTAAAATTAATATAATTATGTTATCGTTTTATATTTATATGTAAATTGAAATGTATCCTCCGGTCATTAAAGACAAAGTTTTTATATTCTAAAATTTTAGTATAAACTAAATATTATGTTTTTAATGTTAAAAACTAAATACTAAAAATAATTTATATTTATTTTGTTTTTAATTTGAAGAATGTTAAAATATAAATATGTTAACTATGATAAATAATACTATAATTTAAATTAAAACTTTTGGAAGTAACGATATTTTTTAATAAAATATTATGATTAATTAGAAAACTAATTTTTTAACTTAAAATTTAAAACTATGAGATACAAAAATTTAGAACGTTAAAACCACGCATTACTTGTTTTGAAAAGTTGAAAATAACATATAAATTAAGATTAAAATAGATTTAAAAATTAATATTTAATTTTATAATTTTTTATATTAATGATATTTATATAATTAATTATAATTTTTTGAGTAATAAATATTTTAGATAATCAATTTAGAAATTGAAATTATTAATGAATTTATCAAATATATATTTAATTAATTAAAGAGTACCATTATCAATTTATAAGATAAAAATTAAATATTCATATTTGAATTGATTTGTCTCAAGTTTTTAATGTAATTTATTTTTAAAAGAATGAATATTAATGAATGTTTAAGGATATAAGTTTTTGAAAAAAATACATTCAAACAAGCTGTAAAACGAAGCTGAAAATTATTTTCTTAATGTGTTGATCCACTCTACACTATTTATAAATCTTCTATATATAAAAAAGTTTAAACAAGATTTATAGATGTTAAGATACTTTGATAATGGAGGAAAAAAGAATTTAAAGAGGGAAGAGAAAAATGTATCAACCCCAGAATCAATATACGAACAATATAAATCAATCCCGGACATCCCAAATTATGAACAAATACATGATAACAAAATGAAAATTACCGCAAGAAGAGTCTAGCGTGGTACTTGTTTCACTGAAAACGAAGTTGGAAATTATTTTCTTAGGTACCGCTTGATTGAAGGATATGATTAATAATACATAGACAAGTAATATAATATAATAAAAAATAAATTAAAAATGATAGTAAATATAATATTTATTTTGATTGATAGATTAAAATATATTTGATTTGATTGATTAAATTTTACATAAAAATGTTAAACGACTATTTTGATCTTTTAATCTTAAATAAAATATAAATAATATTATTTATAAGGGATTAAAACCGTGGTTATTTAGCCACGGTTTTTTTGAAAACCGTCGTTAATTTATTCACTGTTTTTTAAAACCGTGGTTACATAACCACGGTTTTTTAAAAACTGTGGCTGCATTTAGCCACGGTTTTAAAAAAAACCGTGGCTAAATGTAGCTACGGTTTTTAAAACAGTGGCTAAATAACCATGGTTTTTAAAACCGTGGCTAAATTTTGCAACGGTTTTAAAAAAACCGTGGTTAAATTTAGCCACGGTTTTAAAAAAAACCATAGTTAATTTAGTCACGGTTTTGGAAAAAGCGTGGCTAAATTAGCCATGATTTTGAAAAAAGCTTGGCTATTTAAAATCAGTATGATGTGTTTTTGTGTAGCAATGAAAGTTTATGAACTAGTGGTAGGAGTATATATTCCGAACATACCTGATTCCTGATTCCTGATTCCTTATTCCTTATTCCTTATTCCTCACCCTTTAGAGGATAAATGTAGTGACCCGCACTGTGATCACCTACTAATCGGAAGCTTAAGCATGCATTTAACTTAATTAAATAAATCAAAAATTAAACAGCGGAAAACTTAAACAACAATAAAATATTGTTTACAACCATATCGAATAAAATCCAGTGTATTAACCCAAATACAACTGAAACAAAAGCCTAGACAATAATCTTGCTGGTCCTCCATCGCCTAAGCTCTCCTGGAACCACCCGCCTCATCCAGCCGCAGACCTGCCCCATGGAATAGGGTGTCCAGATACAACAAAGTACGGGACGTGAGCATGATAAGCTCAGTACGAGAGTATGAGTATACGATGTTATGTGTGCATGTATGCAAGTGAACTGGGTACCAAGACTCTCAGGTCAAGAAACAAGCTCAAAGACCGGGCCCAGGGTATATAGCACGCTGCGCCGTCGCATCAGGAGGTGGCTCATATACTCAGTGAATAATGGTGACCTGATACTAGTACATGTGTCCAACCATCACGGTGACCTGACACAAGACTTACGTATCCAACCATCCACAAACTCGTAGGGTGAGTGCCCTACTACAGGATACCTCTAAGGTAAAAGCTCAATATGCTCATGTATGCATCATACAGTCATGACATGCTGTATATAAAGGCATATAAAACATGCAATCACATAATCCATGCAAATACATAATACATGCATACTCAATCTGGATATCTCGAATAATACTTCCGTACTTCATAAACTAGGCAAGCTAGACCAGCACTATGTCCAAGCCTATAATCCGCACTACAATGCAAAGTACTCATGCATTATAATCTTATTCTAAAAGCCTTAACTACGCTATAGTATACTCCCTATTTACTATAAGGAGCCAGAGCTATACATGCGTCCGTCATCAGCCCGCTGATGACGACTGCCCTAGAACTTGGGCACCGCTCCGCCGTAACCCCGGAGCACCTGACCAACCTCCGGACCAAGCCTAGGAAGGCTGGAAACACCCCAAAACCCCTAGAAAATCCTAAGAACCGAGATAGGAAAGATGATTTGGTGTGAAAAATGAGGCCCTCGGATGGCCTATTTATAGGCGAAGTTCGGACGGTCCGAACTGGGTTCGGACGGTCCGAACTGCCACTTGTCCGAGCCTTTAAGACACCTGTCTCTGCTGAGTTCGGACGATCCGAACTCGGGTTCGGAGGGCCAGAACTTTTTGGAGGGCCCAAACTGGTTCGAAGGGCCCGAACTGGTCCGTGTGCTCCGAACTGTTTGGGTCCTTCTGAAGTCATTTTTGGACCCCCGGGACCTACCCCACCATTTTCGGACGTTTTGGATCTGATTTTCCACTTATTTTCACCAAATAAGGACTCCTTAAACATGTTTTGACACTTTTAAAAATATATGTCATTTTCTAACATGTTTAAAGTCACTTAATCTTGTAAAATGGAACCGGGCTACTACATTCTCCCCCTACTTAAGATATTTCGTCCTCGAACAAATCTTAAGTACTGAATGCAGTAAAACACTGAATAAACATCTTTTATTCAAACTGATTCATTTTACAAGTTACAATCTGAAAATACCACAATTTAAAATGGCTTTGGATAATTTGTACGCAAACGACTCTCAAGTTCCCAAGTGGCCTCCTCAGTGCCTCGGCGCTGCCACTAAACTAGAACAAGAGGAATGGTTTTGTTGCGTAACACTTTATCCTTATGACCTATGATACGCAAAGGTCTCTCCACGTAGGTCAAATCTGAGTCCAACTGTACTTCAGACGGGTGTAAGATATGAGACTCATCTGCCATATACCATCGCAACAGTGAAACATGGAACACGTCGTGGATACTAGACAAATACGGCGGTAAAGCCAACCTGTAAGCCAAATCTCCAACACTTTCCAGAATCTCGAATGGACCGATGTACCTAGGAGATAGCTTTCCCTTGAGACCGAATCTCAAAATTCTGCAAAATGAGGAGACTTTTAGGAACACTATCTCACCCACCTCAAACTGCAAAGGTCTGTGCTTAACATTTGCATAGCTAGTCTGTCGATCCTGCGAAACCTTAATTCTCTTCTTGATCTGTCCAACAATATCAATAGCCTGCTGTACTAACTCTGGTCCCTCAACCTGTCGCTCCCCCACTTCTTCCCAGAACAGTGGAGTACGACATCGTCGCCCATACAAAGCCTCAAATGGATCCATCCCAATACTGCGATGGTAACTGTTGTTGTACGCGAACTCAATCAATGGCAACTGATCTTGCCATGCTGGACCAAAATCCATAGGACATGCTCGCAACATGTCTTCAAGAGTACGGATCGTGCGCTCTGACTGTCCGGTAGTCTCTGGGTGATATGCTGTACTCAAGCTAAGAGTAATACCCATAGCGCGTTGAAGACTCCCCCAAAACCTGGAATTAAACCTGAGATCTCGATCGCTGACTATGCTCACAGGCACTCCGTGCAATCGAACAATCTCCTGGATGTACAATCGTGCCATCCTATCAAAACTGAAGTCTCGGTTATAAGGAATGAAATATGCTGACTTGGTGAGTCGGTCCACCACAACCCAGATAGCATCACAATTCCTCGAGCTCACCGGTAAATGGGTCACGAAGTCCATCGCGATCAACTCCCATTTCCACTCAGGAATGGATAAACTGTGAAGCAATCCTCCAGATCGTCGGTGTTCTGCCTTGACCTACTGATACACCAAACATCTAGAAACATACTGATACATATTTTTCTTCATTCTTTTCCACCAGAAAGAATCTCGTACTCAAATCTTTGTACACCGAAAGGATTCTCATACTTTATGACTAACACTTGTCATAACACCTGTGACAACGTCGTTATCCACAATTCTTGATTTCCTGAAACCCTCAGATTCTTATTGGAAATATCAATACAAATATTCTTATTGACTCAAAATTTTATCAGTACAATATCTAGTACTAATATAATGACATCTATCTCATAACTTGAGATAACATCTGAAAATAAAAATACTGATTATCCTGCCACGGATAACAATTCCTTGCTGAATTCAGACTTACGTTATTAGATGAACAAAATTGTTTCATCATTCTTTGGCAAAGTCCTTAAACCAAAACAATCTAGCTAACCCCTGATTCAATCTCATTGAATCGGACTTATAAATTACCTAACGCATCCAATAGACATCCCGGAATATTGATGATAACAATCCCGCTGGATCTAATAACCTTAGATCTCAGCTGCTATCATTTTTCCATGTCTAAAGACTTGATGCTATCATGTTAGTATTCATTAAAATTCAACGCTTGCTAGATCAATTTCTGACACTGAAGTCCAAGAATTACTGCAAATCATTCCTGAGAACTGAATATCTGAGTACTATACTCATCTTATCAGTCTACCAAAAAGTGAACAATTTCAATCGTTCTTTATGCAAAAGAATATATAACTCCCCCATCACGGGGTTATAACATCTTTATCTACCCCAGACAAATAGTTTCAAATAGTCATTGGGCACCAAACTTGCACCAATTTAACTAACCATTTCAAAACATACATGAACACCTAAGTGCTCAACTTTCACTATCCAAGTGAATTCCCATACTGACGAATCCATGCTGTAACTTAGTAGGCTCATGACATCTGTCAAAAGAATCGAGTATCTTTTCAAGGTTATCAAACTGACACCAAATTATGTTTTTAACGTAACTGTTGCAATGATCTATAGACTGAGTAAATTTTCCATCCCCTTCTGAAGTACAAAAGACTTCCAGAATATTAATGGAAATAAACTCTCCCATGTCTATCATTGATCACAGTTCACGTCTCCCAGTATAAGTCATCATAGTGCCCTGATAAAATTCTTCTTTGCTTGATAACCCATCAATAAAATTCCAATTCTTACAGGAAAACTTACCTAAGTAAACTCATCACTTAGAATTTCCTATTCATCTTGTAATCAAGATCCTGATCACTAATTATACCTCTGATAGAATCATACAATACTGGTAAAACCTCCTGGTTCTCCCCCAGTATCACGTGCGAGAACTACCCGTCCAGAATATTCACTTGTCAAGAAATCCTTTCTAAGACTATTCTGTCCACGAAAACCAGAGTCTGTATCTCTGATGAAGTCAGACGATAACTCAAATCCCTTGGAACTAATCCAGTACCAAGTATAATTCTATAAGACTTAAATAAATCCTGAATATTCTCCTGATAGTTATACCCATTGCTATGATTGTACATACAACGAGACTGAGGTAAGTCTTCCTATAATGCCAAACTGGAACAAAAGAATCCTTCCAAAATACACCGGCATAAGGTCGCACTTACTATACCATCTCGAAACTCGACAGTCAAGAGCACCCTGGCATAACTCATCCCCGAGTTTCTGATATTATGCAACATTCCTATCTGGACCAAAATCATTGGTCAAGGAAAAATTCTCTGTAGAGGCACAACTCAAATCCCGAGTCTACAAGCATCTGATAATTAAATCCTGTTGAATATCAATTCAACTAATATCCTGGATTAAATCCCGAAATCACAAATCAAGATTAAAACTTGTCTACTCGAAACAATTACTTGTCAAGGAAAAATACATTCCAAGATTTTTCTGTCAACGGAACATCTTTATCTCAAACAGACGTTAACTAAACCTTGATACCACACCTGGTATCTGTCCTATCCAAAGTCATACCCTGTTGTGATTGTTGCCAAATTTCCAGACTGAGTAACCTTCCCTATATAGTGAAAGAGTGGGTGCCCGGTGAGCCAACTTGTGGCTAAGGGCTTTGATGACTCTTTGTATAAACAATCTTTTGTTTAATATAATTTACACTTTTATTAATGGCAATGACTTTATCTTTCTTCATATTGTGATATTGAGATATACTATTGTTGTTTTGATAAAGACCTTGAATATACTATAGTGTATGTAAGATGTGGTAGAACATGGAGATGTGTATCATGAAACACATCTTATAGTCACTGTATATTCTAAACTGTTCCTAGTCGATTGAGCCGTCTGATAATAAGGATAAGGATAGCTCGAGTTTGAGACTAGCATTTGTGATGCAGAGTACCACGTTTCATTGGTAAGGAAGATAGAGATGTTCGAAGCATGCAAATGGATATTCATATGATGAATGATCGAACTACCCTATCCGGACTTTCCAAGTGGTTATCACTTATCGAGTGGATAAAGTCCGCGGTTTTGGTTGTACACCATTAGTCCTTACTACTTGAAACATCATTGAGACTCTATATGCTAGTACTGTGCTTTGACTCGTTTACCGACTCTATTGGGGTCATCAGGTGTCGGGATTGGGTACAGTTACAACACATATAGGAGTCGATGCTTTGTTGTCAAGGATTCACCACATACTTGCGAGTGTGGATATCCTATGCGATCTGAGGAGATATTAGTGTGACGAATCTCTGGCCAGAGTACATGATGTGGTTTAAGAAATGGTTTCTTAGTAGCACATGCGATGTCACTATTTGATCTTCAAGATGTATTGCATAGTTATCGAATCTCGAACGACTCTCGATATACCAATGGTTGTTGATTCGATCGGGATATATGGATGAAGGGACCCTACTGTACGCTAACCAAAATCTATTGGTTCTTGTAGGCACTATCAGTGATACCTAGGGAATCATGGGGCGATGTTGCTAGGCGCTCTTACCATGATTCGATGGGCAAGTCGGAAATTGTTGTTCCGAGTCACAAGGATTTGTGAGCCCACGGCTAGCTGTATCCCTGAACCATTGAGGGTCACACAGTGTAATGGATTTTTAATCCCCGTTGAGATAGTTAAATTTAAAGAGTTAAATTTAATGAACAAAGAAGTTGGACTTCTTAATTATGAGTAGAGGAGTAAGATTTCCTAAAATGGCATAGGGATGGACATTTTTGGAAACCACTGAATTCGGATTCAGAAAAATTTATCTTGACTTTAAAAGGTGCAGAAATGGTTTCTATGCACATTGGTGAAATCGGTTTATCAATCGGAGTCACGATGAATTTTATATTAATTTCTGAACATGCGGGCTTTGCTTGTCGGGCTTGAACTTATGACTAATGGGCCCTAAGCTGTTAGTGGCCTACATTATACATAAGTTATTGCAATACAGAAATTACACACAACAAGGTCACAATTTTCGAAAAAACCCTATTTTACTCTCTGAAGTGGCCGACCCCCTCTCCCCTCTGCTCGGTAAAATCCAGTCTGTGAATTTTGAATTGCAGTCTGGTTTAACGGATCAAATTCGTTAATCTCTTCGTAGAAACTTCTGATAGATTTTCTAGTGCAATCTATCAGAGGGATTAAATATCCGTTCGTGGACCTGATTGAAGAACAGTTCGTCCATCAGTTCCAGGGATATACAACAAGAGCAGAGCAATCTGTTGGTGTCCAAAATCTCGATTCGAGATTGAGGTAAAAATTTATAATCGTTATTTAATTTTTACACACACACAATTTAATCGTAAGGTTGATACCTATTATGGAATCGTTCCATACAAAAATTTTAAACTTCCGCTGCACCGGGTATCAATCCTAATTGATCTGATCGCCGCGTTCTCCAACATATAGTCCCTGGAGTACAAGGCCTCCAAAACAACCTCTGAAGTATGAAAATTTCCAGAGTAATACCGACTAAGGTCGCGCTTCCTCACGTCTAGTACTGGTCGCAATCCACAACTCTTGGTATTACTTAGTCTGTCATCCTGATGAAAATCCATCACCTCTGGAAAACACTTGGTTTACTAGAATATTCTAGGTAAAATATCTAGAACTATTCATTGAAAACATGCAAAATCCCAAGTACTCATTTAAACAATGATCAATCTTTTATTCAACATAACCAAGTTAATCTCAAAGATTACAACACTTGAACCATCAATCCAGGTTCTAATACAATCTTTATTACAATCTCATGTAATACATAACTTAACCAAAAGATTACACTGAAAGATGTACAATACAACAATAATTGAGTACATCAAATACTGAAATCTTTAATACATCTGATTACAACTGAAATACTGTTCACAACAAATACAGTATTTAAATTCACGCGGAAGTCTTTCATTCCATCTACTGATCTTGAACATGAAATTTCCTGTCTGCTACTCATGTCAGCAGAACTTCTTCATCTCAAGATCTAAAAGATAAAATCTTGCTAATCTACCGGATCCTTCCAATATTGTTGGGTTTCTTATCTGGTAGATGAGACAAGATTTTCCCGTCAATCTCTCCAACTACTAGTGGAGAGTCTTCCGGGGTGGCTTCCTTGGTCGACGCAGAATGGATGACTACATGTCACACATTCCGTTCAACCCTGAGAAGCACTTGGCGTTGAAAATTGGATCTTCTCTTCCAGCTCCATCCTACTGGAATCCACATAATACGATCCTCTGCTGCCAACCTTGGCAATGACGATCTTGGAAAAGCCTAGACATCCTGCTATTCCAATTCCTGATACTGCTATCGTCATTGAAACCAAATTGTAATCCTACAAAGGATAACCCAAAATCAATACTATGTCCCAAAGAATCTTATTGCATGCTATGATACCATAAATATAGTGACCCGCACCGTGATCACCTACTAATCAAAAGTTTAAGCATGCATTTAACTTAATTAAATAAATCAGAAATTAAACAGCAGAAAACTTAAACAAAAATAAAATATTGTTTACAACCATATCGAATAAAATCCAGTGTATTAACCCAAATACAACTGAAACAAAAGCCTAGACAATAATCTTGTTGGTCCTCCATCGCCTAAGCTTTCCTGGAACCACCCGCCTCATCTAGCCGCAGACCTGCCCCATGGAATAGGGTATCCAGATACAACAAAGTACGGGACGTGAGCATGATAAGCTCAGTACGAGAGTATGAGTATACTGTGTTATGTGTGCATGTATGCAAGTGAACTGGGTACCAAGACTCTCAGGTCAAGAAACAAGCTCAAAGATCGGGCCCAGGGTATATAGCACGATGCGCCGTCGCATCAGGAGGTGGCTCATATAACCAGTGGATAATGGTGACCTGATACTAGTACATGTGTCCAACCATCACGGTGACCTGACACAAGATTTACGTATCCAACCATCCACAAACTCGTAGGGTGAGCGCCCTACTACAGGATACCTCTAAGGTAAAAGCTCAATATGCTCATGTATGCATCATATAGTCATGACATGTTGTATATAAAGGCATATAAAACATACAATCATATAATCCATGCAAACACATAATACATGCATACTCAATCTGGATATCTCTAATAATACTTCCGTACTTCATAAACTAGGCAAGCTAGACCAGCACTATGTCCAAGCCTATAATCCGCACTACAATGCAAAGTACTCATGCATTATAATCTTATTCTAAAATCCTTAACTACGCTATAGCATACTCCCTATTTACTATAAGGAGCCAGAGCTATACCTGCGTCCGTCGTCAACCCGCTGATGACGACTGCCCCAGAACTTGGGCACCGCTCCGTCGTAACCCCGGAGCACCTGGCCAACCTCCGGACCAAGCCTAGAAAGGCTGGAAACACCCCAAAACCCCTAGAAAATCCTAAGAACCGAGAGAGGAAAGATGATTTGGTGTGAAAAATGAGGCCTTCGGATGGCCTATTTATAGGCGAAGTTCGGACGGTCCAAACTGCCACTTGTCCGAGCCTTTAAGACACCTGGCTCTGCTGAGTTCGGACGATCCGAACTCGGGTTCAGAGGGCCCAAAATGGTCCGTGTGCTCCGAACTGTTTGGGTCCTTCTGAAGTCATTTTTGGACCCCCGGGACCTACCCCACCATTTTCGAACGTTTTGGATCTAATTTTCCACTTATTTTCACCAAATAAGGACTCCTTAAACATGTTTTGACACTTTTAAAATTATATGTCATTTTCTAACATGTTTAAAGTCACTTAATCTTGTAAAATGGAACCGGGCTACTACAATAAACATATAAGGGGCTGATATCAGTTTGCCACGAAATTTATAAAATGTTCAGCACATAAGTTTATACCTACTATTTCCTGAAAATCAGAATATTCCTGTCTTTGGTGTGTGTGGTGATTTTGGAAAATAATATTTTTACATTTTGGAGGATTCGTCTCCCACTTACTGAGTGACACCCATATCACTCACCCACTCAAAACCCTTTTCAGATAAGAATGAAGAAGAACTGGAGGATGAAGAACAAAACCAGTTTTGGGGCTGGTGAAGAAAATAAGCTAGTTGATGTTTTTTTAGTTATCTCTTTTTCCGCTTCGTTTGTTAGACAAGTTATTGATCTGTATAATTTGAAGTTGTAAAAACAATGAAATTCCCTATTATGAATGAATAGACTGGTTTGTATTATGAAATCTGTACTTTTGAGGCTGGTTGTTTAATGTAAAAATGTTAAATAACGCCGATGTCAACTATGCCCGGTTTCGGGGCGTGACATTGAAGTGGTATCAGAGCAAAACCAGTTTCATGGTCTTGATGAAAAATTAAGATTTAGAATGACAATGATTCACTTGGGAACTAGTATCTAAGATATAGAACCATAACGAATCACTTGAGGACTAGTAAGTAAGATTGAGAATGACAAAGAATCGTTTGAGAACTAGTTTTTATGATAAATGGTGAATTGGAAATTAGGATTTAGAATGAGAATGAATCGCTTTGGGACTAGTCATTAAGATTGAGAATGAGAAAGAACCGCTTGGGAATTAGTGTTTATATATCAAGGTTTATATAAAATTTGCTTGATATTTTCACCTTAAGTTAGATTGATTTTGGGATTATTATTTAGGATACGTGTTTGATAGAATTCTGTAAGCCATGATTTTTGGGATTTAAGTTAGACTGACATGATTGGGATCGGATCGGATATAGTTTGACTCCAAGGTTTTATTACTATTAATCTCGGAATAAGATGAAAATAAATTTTTTTTCAATATAAATAATAAAAATATATTTTCTTAGAAATCATAGTTTTCTAGAGATAATTGGATTATTTAAAAAAATTATTTTTATTTTTATAAAATATTTTTGTTTACTTCTAATGAAAACAATTACTCCTATTATTTATTTTTCCAACACTACTAATTTTCAAAAATAAAATAAAATAAAATAAAATTTCAATATATACAAATTTTCCTATAATAATTTTTTTTTTATACAACTCTTTCGAGTGAAAAATATTTCAAATATATTACATATTATTTAATATTCATATGTACATTCAACTTTTGTTTTTAACAAAATTATATGTCAAGTTTTGAGGACGAAACTTTTTATAAGGAGGGAAGAATGTGATATCCGTGAAAATTTATAATATACTAGCGTGCTTATATATACTATTTTACCTATTAGATAAAATATGTATTTTAAATTTATTAGGACTACATGTCGATTCAAACCACATATACATTCGTACATATATGAAATCTGTTTTAAAACATATTTTTTCACACACAAACACACACACATATATATATATACATACATATATATATATATATATATATATATATATATATATATATATATAACTATAATATTTTAGTAGTTTTATTTTTTATGGGTTTCAATTTCAATAATTAATTTGTAATTACTAGAATTTATAATCTTGTAACCCCCATTTTATTACCAATTTATGGGTTATTTATTCAGCCATTAATTAGCTAAATAAAGACCATAAAAATGTGAATTTATGACCATTAAGAGTGACCTAAACCTTCTACTCTAGGACCTATAAATAGACCTCAAAGTTGAAGGAATTAGATACACCAAACACAAGTTTTTCACTCCATCCCTCTCAAAATTTAGTAGCTATAGTGGTCGAGACTCTGCCCAATTTTCGAACCTAGAGTAGTTTGTTTTCAAAGCAAGTAGTCGAGCAAGAGTGCTGTTGAAAGTCCTGATCGAGGTGTCATCCAATTTCGAGTTAGGGTTGTAAGACTCGAAAATATTAAGTTATTAATTACGAGATTTAAGATTTAAATTCCTAATATGAAAAAATATGAATTTGAGAAATTTCAGAATTAGAGATTTAAATTTCGGGTCGAAAATATTTAATTTGAGGATTTTTGGATTTTAAGATTTTAATATCCGAAATTCTTAAATTAAAAATAAAAATATTTGAATTGATATTTATGAAATTTAAGATGTGAATTCCAAGATTATAAATATCAAGTATTTAATTTGAGGATGAAATCCGAGCAGGGACCAATTTACAAATATTGAGAAGTTCAAGGACTAAAATGCGATAAGGTCCAAAATTATTTAATTTTAATTCGAGAATATTTAATTTAAGAATATTTAGAGTTTACAATTAAATTCTAATATTCTTAAATTATTTAGGATTGAAATTGAATTAAATATCTTGTTTGGGGATTGATTTGCAATTATGCAAAAGTGTAGGGGCCAAAGTGCAATTTAATTGGCAAGTGGATATTTAAACGTGTAATTTGATTGGAATTCATCAGAATTGTCATCAAACTCAGCCAAGAAAATCGAGAGGTGAAAGAGGAGGGTTCCAAGTCCATTTTCACCCTTTCAAACTCCGGTAAAAATTGATCGCCCGGTAGAATTTCCGAGTGAACATATATTTGCAATCATAGCTCCGAGTGCTACGTTTTGACGTAAGTTTTATGAAGTTCTACCATGTTTAAATTTTAAGATGATGTTAGAATTAAGATTTGATTGAATAATCATGTTATAGTATATACGACGATAGTATATTTAAGATGGATCTAGAAAAGATCGTCGTTTGAACATGTTAATGATTTTTGAAAGATTTATCACAATTCTGAAAATTAAGGGCTGATATTTACGTGTTATGCTGCTGAAATTGGTGATGTTATATTGTTAAATTGATGAGCATATTGATGTTTAACCATTTAGAATTATCGACTTCGAACCGTTACGCCGTCGGTTTGCATTTTCATCCAATTTCAGCTATAGAGTGAACTTAGCAACGAATATCAGATTTTATATTGATGTTATGCATATTGTACACTTTATTTCAGTTTAAAATGGAAGTGATCGAAGTCGAGTCGTCGAGTTCGAACCGTTTGAATATTGAATCAGAAACTAGAGCAACAAAGAGTTTGTATCAAGAGTGAGAAGAGCAGAATGTGGGCAGCTTATAGTTGATCAGCATTTGCAAGAATTTGTCCAGATTCAAGATGTTTGAATCACGATGAAAGGTATGAATCGACATTATCCTCGCCAGGTAGAACAACTCGAGAACATGGTTGTTTTCGAGTTTTCCTAAAATCACATACTTATCTGTTTAAGTGATCTTATGTGATTTACTTGTTATTGTTGCTATGAATGATTATTGAATTGTGTGTTCAAGATGTTTATCAGTATTTGTATGATTTAATGCATCAAGATTATCTTGCATTCATCTTGAACCCTACCTTGAAAAGCATAGAGGGCAGATTGGCATAGATTGTGAAATGACATTTGGAGAACTATAGTTGAGTGGCATGGATTGTAGATTCGATTTCAGAGCTAGATGACTCACTATAGTTGCACCAAAGTCAGGGGAATTAAGATATTTGATGCCACCTCGATTGGGAGAGTCGGTGGTTAGTTAAAGATTTTATTCCCCGAGATCCAAAGAACCGAAATTTGATAACCTATTCTTTGATACATGCATTGCATTTATGCATTAACCTATAGATTTCTATGGTTTATAATATGCTTTTTAAAATGCTAGCATGGTATTAGATGTCATTCAAGATGTGAATGTTTTTGTATGCTTGATGAACTGATATGCTATAAGAATTTAGGAATCGATTATACTTCTATGATTTACATGTTCTTACATGTTTGAGATTTAAGATTATTATAGCATATAGAATTATTATTCTTAAATGATGTATATGCATATCTTTCATATTGAGATGTATTCTCACCGGAGTTATCCGGCTGTTGCTTTGTTTGTATGTGTGCATTGCATCAGGTTTGGGCATGAGCGAGTCAAATGTGGCTTGGATAGCTTGAGATTGAGAAAGATTAGCATGTCGTGACTTCGGGCTAAGAATAGATTGCTTTCAAATGCATGTTAAAAGATGTTGGTTTAATTTGAGCTTTGAAAACTTAGAATGGTGTTTATTGTATTGCACCTTAGAAACATGTATAAGATTCTTATGTTCTAAACTTCATTTTGTATCTTAAATCTTGTATTTAGATCTTTATAGACTTGATTTAAGATGTTTAGAATGTTATAAACTGACAGAAATGTTTAGAACACCAAAAATTGTGTTTTTGGACAGCAGACCCGTAGGGCATGCGCGTCCGTGCACCTGAGCGGCGCGCCCGCGCAGCCCTGGTGCTCAAGGGCCGCAGGGCATGTGCGCCCGCGCCGCCCAAGAGGCGCGCCCGCGCATGCACCCTTCTATTAAAAAAAATTGGTTCTTTCTGTGACGTGATGTTGCGTCGCCAAATGTATGTTTTTGCATCGCCAAATGTCTTGGATTTTGTTTTTTGGATAAATCATATGAATATTCAGATTGAATATTTCTTTTTGTTAGACTGAATTATTGTGATTTTGAGATTAGCACCCGAGGTCCCCACAACAGGTTGTATCAGAGCATAAAGTATTGGACTAAGATAGAAGTTGAGCGGGGTAGATTGAGTCGCATGCATTTATGGTATTACATGATTATGCTTTATTTATGCGAACCTGATTATTGATTGACCACTGCTTGCTTTACTGATATGAGAATTACATGCTTATATGCTGATATGTATGCATGATTTATTGAATTCATTAGAATAAGTGAATTCGTTGTAAGCATGTAATATGTGAAAAAGCATGAGAATTTGCAAGCATGGGTTAGATTAAGAAGCATGAGATTATATGTTGTATACTGAATTGTATTTTATAATCTCTGCATTATATATTGCTTCTGTTATCAAATAAGACAGATTGTGCAGATAGCATGAGAATCTCAGACAGAACAAAACAGTGTTGAGGTAAGTTTTTGAGCCGATCGATATGATGATTGCTATGAGAAGTATGTTAGTTGACCAACTCCAGAGTTATTAATCACCAACTCAGAAAGATACAGAATATGCTTTGTCTAGGAAGGGGTTGAGTTGAAAAGCTGGATCAATTGTTCAAGTGAAGAAGATTCAGATGAACATAGAACCAACCTGATTATATATCAACTCTATGTCTTAGCAAGAAGTTGGTGAATTGTGAAGAAGAGATAGCTGAAGAGCAGAGGTACTGAAATGGTTTGGCAGGTAAGTAAACAGAATTGTTTCTTTCTGTATGTAATAGAGAGATAGAAAAGCAAAATGTGCCAAACGGAAGCATATCAACTTGAATGACTTGATTGAAGCCAGAGATAGAATAAAGAAACTATAAATCGATTGTATAAAGCAGAGTAGAATTTTATTCACGCCTCTGTAATGGAGAAAACTATGATCATCACCTCCACTACAACTTCCATAGCAGTATAGCTATGAAGCAAGAGATAGTGACAACAGCAGCAAAGATCGATTCAGCCTAAACGCCAGCAGATGAAAAAATATAAGCATAGCTCTCCTAGCTGAAACAGATCAAGAGAAAATTTGAATGGCAGATAATGTCATAGACAATAAGCAAGTATAGAAAATGAGTCTCAAGTTGCACCAGATAAGGAGATTGCAGGTAATTGAGTAATTGACTGAATCTGCTTATATATTGATTGTATTGCATACATTCATAGAACAGTGATTTGTATGCTACAATCTTTATCTGTTGAGCCTGTATTAATTGTATTTGTTGAGAGTTTGCCTTTGAGTAGATGGAACACATTTAGAAGATTAGTCAGAAAAGATACAATACAGATTTGAGGAAATCAGATTGAATTCGATACTTAAAAGTTTAGGGTATTAAGCTAGCATGCATTATAGATATTAATGCAATAATTGCAGTGATTCAGTTAGATCAGCAATAGAAATGACTAGAGATTTATGATATGAGTTTCAGAAATTACGATTCCTTTTATTCGGTACTGGTTATATCAAGATGAAAGTAGAAGAATGTCGGAAGAATTCTAGTCGATGTACTGAATTAGTATAGAACTAACCTAGAATTGACAGATATGTCAGTGGTTAGATTATACAACAAGTATTCAGATGAAAGAGTCCGACCTTTCTACAAAATGAAAGGAGTTTTAGATAGAGTGGTGTTTAGTACGAAGGTCTTATGACAACTCGTATAGAAGAGCACTACTTAAGCTGAAGAACTCCAAAAACAGCTAGAATAGTACGTAAAGAAGAATTATCCTAGTACCGAAATAATGCTTATTAATTCTACGACAATAAGTTAAGTCGAAAAGATGATATTAATTGTCTATTGAGAATTAATAGATACACTCATATCAATAGAAAATAAGAAAAATCAGTTACAGTTGAGCTTTCTCTTCAATTTTGCTGAAGCTATTACATTATAGAAATCATGATTCTTGAATCTCTTGATATCGATTTTGAGGTTTTTGTTATTCGACCTTGATCAATCTTGATTGAATCTTATTTCGTTGCTAGAGTCTGATTTGATTCATTCTTCTTGAGTTTTATGATGCAAGTGAGTTGGTATCACTTAGCAGATTTTTTCATTCAGAATATGTAATTTTGGATGATCTTGATTTGAGAAAGTTCCTTTGAGTCGAGATTTGAGAATTTTTGATCATTTGATGTATATATTCAGTATATGTTGAAGTTTTTGGCTCGTAACTGATAGAAATTTTGATTTAGAATATCAGCAAGAATTATGGGTTGATTGCATAATTTGTCTGTAATTGGTAAATAGAAATAAGGAATCTTGATCAATTGTGTACAGATCTGTCATATTTGTACTTTTGTGCTTGAGTTTCTAGACAGATACTCAAACAATCAGAATTGTTGCAATCCAAGCTAAACTCGATTGGTTTGGAAAGATAAAAGCAACATTGATACTAGATCAAGCAATAAAAATTCGATTGAGAACGCTAGATTAAGATATGAGACAAGACAGCAGATCAGAACATATGAATTTTGCGGTGAATGATTGTTTGAGGATGCCAGATATTCTAGATATGGAATATCAGATTTTGAAAAGAGGCATATGACAACAGATTTAATATTCATTCAGCTGTCTAAACATGTATGACTCTTATGTAGTCATTACTTGAAAATCAGTATTGGTGAAAGAAATAAAAGCAGATACGATAGAATTGACATTACCAATACTAAAATTCCAATAAAAGAAGCAGAAAAGAAGAACTCAAGTAGTTTCTGTAACAGATTAGTTACATAAGAGCTGAAAGAAGATCAACTTTTCGAAAGATTTTAGTTCGAATCTACTCAAATCGTCATGATTTTGCGATTTAGATTGTAGTAGATTTCGAAAGATTCAAAATATGTTGTATTAGACATGATACAGACATAAAGAGATAACTGTTAAGAAGTTAGCAAGATGATCAGATTATAGGAATTATTGACACCTATTGTCGAGATAGAAACTTTAGATTTGTTTTCTAGATTGTGGCACTGATTGTCAGATGTTCTGAGTGTTTAGTTGTATGAGATTTCATTATACCATCCTCCGATTAATGGACTATCAGATGTGATTATCCAGATTTTCGAGGATATGCTCAGAACTATAGTACTAGATTCGGTACTAGCTGATTGATTTTATGCCACTTGATTACTATAATTCCTATGACAGCTATCTGATAGAAATAGAGACGGTGTTTTGTTTTTCAGATAATGAGAAAAGCAGAATTTTATTTTTATCGAAACGATATTTCAGAAGTATCAGCTAGCAGACCAGATATGAGTCAAGAAAAGATAGAGAATGTGAAGATTTATCTGAACAGAACAGGAACCCAACAGAATCAACAGAGTTAGCAGAAGAAGAACAGATACAGATTTTGAAACTTGAACAGAGTTCTTAGTAAGAAAATTTCTTTTATGAGAATTATCCAATTCAGAAAGAGATTTCAGAAATGATCTAAATATGGATCCTTGTGAGTATTCAATGTAGCTTATTGATTAATACTCAATCCAGAATTATCAGATATACGAAATGTGATACATACACCTAAGCTGAAGAACATCAGCTAGACTATGTTATGTGAATTCAAGAAGATAAAGCAAAAACTGGTAAGAGATGCAGACTAAACCAATGCAGAGTTAGATCACGAGAAATAGCAACTCAGATATAAGTTGACTCAGTGATTATATGTTAATGAGAAGAGATATGATTGCAGAACCGATCAGAAAGAAAACGAAGATACGATAGAAAATAAGATATCAGAATAGATATCTAAAGCTCACAAAATTGAAGTAAGTATTACTTCAGTCAGCTATACAGCTTACGAGATTCGGTACTAAGATCGAATGCGATTTCGAGGACGAAATCATTCCTTAGAGGGGAGGAATTGTAAGGCCTGAAAATATTAAGTTATTAATTACGGGATTTAAGATTTAAATTCCGAATATGAAAAAATATGAATTTGAGAAATGTCAGAATTAGAGATTTAAATTTCGGGTCGAAAATATTTAATTTGAGGATTTTTGGATTTTAAGATTTTAATATCCTGAATTATTAAATTAAAAGATAAAAATATTTTAATTGATATTTATGGAATTTAAGATGTGAATTCCAATATTAAAAATATCAAGGATTTAATTTTAGGATGAAATTCGAGCAGGGACCAATTTGCAAATATTGAGAAGTTCAAGGACTAAAATGCGATAAGGTCCGAAATTATTTAATTTTAATTCGAGAATATTTAATTTGAGAATATTTAGAGTTTAGAATTAAATTCTAATATTCTTAAATTATTTAGGATTGAAATTGAATTAAATCGCTTGTCCGAGGATTGATTTGCAATTATGCAAAAGTGTAGGGGCCAAAGTGTAATTTCATTGGAAAGTGGATATTTAAACGTGTAATTTTCTTGGAATTCATCATAATTGTCATCCAACTCATCCAAGAAAACCGAGAGGTGAAAGAGGAGGGTTCCAAGTCCATTTTTCACCCTTTCAAACTCCGGTAAAAATTGATCCGCCCGGTAGAATTTTTGAGTGATCATATATTTGCGATCATAGCTCCGAGAGCTACGTTTTGACGTAAGTTTTATGAATTTCTACCATGTTTGAATTTTAATATGATGTTAGAATTAAGATTTGATTCAATAATCATGTTATAGTATATACGACGATAATATATTTAAGATGAATCTAGAAAAGATCGTCGTTTGAACATGTTAATGATTTTTGAAAGATTTATCAAAAATCTGAAAATTAGGGGCTGATATTTACGTGTTATGATGCTGAAATTGGTGATGTTATATTGTTAAAATGATGAGTATATTGATGTTTAACCATTTGGAATTGTCGACTTCGAACCGTTACGCCGCCGGTTTGCATTTTCATCTGATTTCAGCTATAGAGTGAACTTAGTAGCGAATATCAGATTTGATATTGATGTTATGCATATTTTACACTTCATTTCAGTTGAGAATGGAAGTGATCGAAATCGAGTCGTCGAGTTCGAGCCGTTTGAATATTGAATCAGAAACTAGAGCAACAAAGAGTGTGTATCAAGAGTGAGAAGAGAAGAATGTGGGCAGCTTATAGTTGATCAGCATTTGCAAGAATTTGTCCAGATTCAAGATGTTTGAATCACGATGAAAGGTATGAATCGACATTATCCTCGCCAGGTAGAACAACTCGAGAACGTGGTTGTTTTCGAGTTTTCCTAAAATCACATACTTATCTATTTAAGTGCTCTTATGTGATTTACTTGCTATTGTTGCTATGAATGATTATTGAATTGTGTGTTCAAGATGTTTATCAGTATTTGTATGATTTAATGCATCAAGATTATGTTGCATTCATCTTGAAGGACCCTACCTTGAAAAGCATAGAGGGCGAATTGGCCTAGATTGCGAAATGACGTTTGGAGAACTATAGTTGAGTGACATGAATTGTAGATTCGCTTTCAGAGCTAGATGACTCACTATAGTTGCACCAAAGTCAGGAGAATTAAGATATTTGACACCACCTCGATTGGAAAAGTCGGTGGTTAGTTAAAGATTTTATTCCCCGGGATCCCAAGAACCGAAATTTGATAGCCTATTCTTTGACACATGCCTTGCATTTATGCATTAACCTAGAGATTTCTATGGTTTAGAATATTCTTTTTAAAATGCTAGCATGGTATTAGATGTCATTCAAGATGTGAATGTTTTTATATGTTTGATAAACTGATATGCTATAAGAATTTAGAAATCGATTATGCTTCTATGATTTACATGTTCTTACATGTTTGAGATTTAAGATTATTATAACATATATAATTATTATGCTTAAATGATGTATATGCATGTCTTTCATACTGAGATGTATTCTCACCGAAGTTATCCGGCTGTTGCTTTGTTTGTATGTATGCATTGCATCAGGTTTGGGCATGAGCGAGTCAGATGTGGCTTGGATAGCTCGAGATTGAGAAAGATTAGCATGTGGTGACTTCGGGCTAAGAGATTGCTGTCAAATGCATGTTAGAAGATGTTGGTTTAATTTGAGCTTTGAAAACTTAGAATGGAGTTTATTGTATTGCACCTTAGAAACATGTATGAGATTCTTATGTTCTAAACTTCATGTTGTATCTTAAATCTTGTATTTAGATCTTTATAGACTTGATTTAAGATGTTTAGAATGTTGTAAACTGACCAGAAATGTTTAGAACAGCAAGAATTGCATTTTTGGACAGCAGACCCGTAGATCATACGCGGTCGCGCAGCCCTGGTGCTCAAGGGCCGCGGGGCATGCGCGCCCGCGCATGCACCCCTATTAAAAAAAAAATTTGGTTCTTTCTGCGACGTGATTTTGCGTCGCCAAATGTCTTGGATTATTTTCGTTTTGATAAATCGGATGAATATTCAGATTGAATATTTCTTTTTTTTAGACTGAATTATTGTGATTTTGAGATTAGTACCCGAGGTCCCCACAAGGGTTCTGTCCAAAGATCCAATATACTTCAATTTTCGTGGGATTCAGGTAAGTGGGCTTTTCTAAAATATAATTTGATAAAAGTTTTCACATTGTTTATAGCCAAATGAACTATTATTTTAACTCGCATTTTAATCTAGAATCCGTCCAATATATGTTTTATATTTGAAAGTGTGTTATTTTAAAATCAGTACGATGCGTTTTTGTGTAGCACTGAAGGTTTATGAACTAGTGGTAGGAGTATATATTCCGAACATACCTGATTCTTGATTCCTGATTCCTGATTCAAGATTCCTCACCCTTTAGAGGATAAACATATAAGGGGCTGATATCAGTTTGCCACGAAATTTATAAAATGTTCAGTGCATAAGCTTATACCTGCTATTTCCTGAAAATCATAATATTCCTGTCTTTGGTGTGTGTTGGTGATTTTGAAAAATAATATTTTTACATTTTGGAGGATTTCGTCTCCCACTTACTGAGTGACACCCATATCACTCCCCCACTCAAAACCCCTTTCAGATAAGAATGAAGAAGAACTGGAGGATGAAGAACAAAACCAGTTTTGGGGCTGGTAAAGAAAATAAGCTAGTTGATGTTTTTTTTAGTTATCTCTTTTTCCGCTGCGTTTGTTAGACAAGTTATTGATCTGTATGATTTGAAGTTGTAAGAACAATGAAATTCCCTATTATGAATGAATAGACTTGTTTGTATTATGAAATCTGTACTTCTGAGGTTGATTGTTTAATGTGAAAATGTTAAATAACGCTGATGTCAACTAGGCCCGGTTTCGAGGCGTGACACCTTCTCTTCTATAAAATAAATTTAATCGGTCCTCTATTAAGTAAACCTACTACACTGTATATATGTATATAAATTAAGAGGGTGTTTGGCTAAACTTATTTAAAAAACGTTACGATTTTATAAGATGTTAGCACTTTTTTTAAAAATAAGTTGTTAAAGTGTTTTGGTAAACTTATTTTAAACAACTTAAAAATGTTGATATGTTTGATATTATAAGATCTTTTTATTTTCAAAATTACCAAAAATGTTAACTACTGCAAAATTTTCTTTCAAACTACTATCTTTGTCCATAATTATCTGCAAATGCAAAAAGAACATAGAAGGTTTTTTTTTTACAATTAATCTTATAACACATAAATTAATAGTTTAATCTAGTTTTGAATTACACATGTAAATATACTTTTTTCCAAATAAATTTATTTTTAAAAAAATATGATAAAAAAATACATTACACAATTTACGATTGACCAACAATTTTATGTATAACTAAAAAAAATAACTATAAGAATCATCAAACTGATGCGAATTAAATATAATATTTAGCTTATATATGTAGAACGTGCATGATAATCAATAGATTATAATAATAATAAATACATAAATATGTTAGATTAATAAAAAAATCTTCATGCAAGAATAATGATTAAACCAAAATCCATTGATAATATATGCTCTAATATGCAGGGACGAAGATGGAGTAGCCTCTTGTTGGGTAGGAAGATGGAGCTTTTTAGGATTTTAATTGTCGTTTGAAGTTTTATTTTTCAAGAGCAAAGAAGTTTACCGGTTTTATTTTAGATTAAAAAAATTCATATAAGTTATACGTAATTGATATAGAAATTTGTGCCGATTATAAATGAAATTGACTTATTTAGGTATTTTATTATATATATATATATGATTATATTATATTAGAATTTATTAAAAGGAAAATAATTAGTTTTTGGAAAATACTTTAGTGTTTTTGTGGGTCAAGTTTATAAAATTGTTGGAATTGAAAAAAGACACATGACAAGAAAAAATTGGTGTAATTAACAAGTATTGTTACACCACTTTTGATACAGAAGAAATTTTCCCTATAAAAAACCCCCTAAAACTTGTCATCTTTATTGCAATAGAGTTTTTGGAGTTATTGACGTCATTGATAAACTTAAACTTCTTCCATTTATCAGCTCTCTATTAATCAAGGTATAACACTTCCCTCACCACAAATTTATGTGTCAACACAAACATATCAATATTGTGTCATCAATATTGATGACGTTGAAGTTTCTTAGTCACATATTTCTCTAAGTATAAACAGTGGATTTATTTATAATGATTAATATGTTGATGACTAATGAAATAATGATATAAAAAATTCCGCCTTTATGCCCCCGCAGATGGTCTTTCCATAAGCGTTTGCAAGAAAAAGAAAGATAGATAGATTCCAAAGTGAAATAATGAAAATAAGTTATTTTTATCATATGAAGCATGCTTGGTAAGATGAAAATGAGGTGAAATATATATTTATTAATTGAGTAGATTTATGAATACTACCATACAGTTGGAGAATAAATTAAAGTTCTAATGCTTAACAAATAAAGACAAAATGGATGACTAATAAGAGTAACTGGATTGGACGCAAACAAACAACTTATTGATGTTACTCAACTAGATAAATCATTTTTATCCTGAGCTTATTGTATATTTTATACAACTAATCTAAAAAATTAAACGAGAGCAGAACATTTTTGAAGACTAAGATACAAAAAGCATAACAAACTCTGAAACAGCTTTGGTGCGCGAGTTATACTATTCATCAGCAATAGTTTCTAAGACTTACAACTCAAGCAACGGAGAATTAATGTTATGCAACTAATCTAAAGAATTAAACGAGAGAATAACATTTTTGAAGAGTAAGATACATAAAAACATAACAAACTTTGAAACAGCTTTGGTGCGCGAGTTATACTATTCATCAGCAATAGTTTCTAAAACTTACAACTCAAGCAACAGAGAATTAATGCGATGAACGAATAATTTGTATGTAATTTTGACCATTGCAAATCGTTTTTATAAATAGAGGTGAGTTTTCGGTATATCGTATTAAAAATATTGGTATGAAAAAAAATTTATATCGGTATCGATATCGAAATTATGAAATTTTGGTATTAGAAAAATCTATACTGATACCGTATAGATACGAAAAAAAAATTTGATATACAAAAAAAAATGTCTATATATCGAAAAATTTCGTTATGGCATCCCGAAAAGTTGGTATTTTGGCTCAGTATCCCAGCCCTACTTATAAATAGGGATGGAGATCAGTTGAGAAGACCTCTCGAACACTTTGCATTCAAAAAGCTATTATTGTGATCAAGATTTCAGTCGACATTTCAAAGTCTCATAATCTAAAGAATTCAAATTGCACAAGTATTCAAGACAGATATTTGATCATTAAGGATCACATTTGTGCTAGAACATTCAATTGTTTCATACACTTTTGTAATATCAGTCAAGACTGAATTTGTATTGAGCCTAGGATTTCTGATATAGGCAATTGAGTAAGTCCTAGTCTTGGATTGAGGTGTTGCAAATAACTTGTAATACTCAAAGTTTTTTAATGAATCCTTCCGAGATAGAAGAAGAGGTGACGTAAGGGTTTCAGTTTCCGAACTTCTATAAACAAACACTTGAGTTCTTACATTTCAGTCGATCCTCATTAAGCCATTTCAAGGCAATGTTATAATATGTCAGTTGACCTCACTCCGCACATTTATATATATTGTTGGTCAATTGACATGGACACTCAAAGAAGAAGAAATTTAATTACCAACCACAACTGAACTTAATTTTTACAATTGTTGGTGGTCTAGTTCTTAAGAGCAATCTTTTATTTAATTAGCTATGTTATGTTTTTTAAAATTACGTGTAAGTTTTAATTTTAATAAATTTAAATTTAATTTAAAATATAAAAAATTATCAACATGTTATTTTTAATTATGTGTACTTTTTTAATTCATTTGTCATTCATTTATTTTTAATTATGTGTGTTTTTTATTAACTATTAATATTAACTATTAACTATGTTATGGTTTTTAAAATTACGTGTATGTTTGAATATATAATTATAATAATAATAATTATTATAAGTAATTGTATTTTTCTTCAATTATGTTTACTAATTTTTTAATTTAATCTAATTACAAGGTTATTCATATTGCCACTTTCTCAAGTAATAAAAATAAAAATTAATTCCAGTCAAAAAATAAAAATAAAAATAAATTAAATTTAAATTTAAATTTAAATAAAAAGAGAGTATTTGGGCATTGCATTCGGTAATTTGCGACTTGAGTTTAAAATTTGGGATTTTAATTTTTCTTGATTTAATTATTAATTTATTTAATTATTACATTAAATTACATTACACATAATAATAATAAATAATAAATAAATAATAAATATAAATAGGAGAACGTGAGTTTTGCCCACCTCCGATCCTTCTTCTTCTTCTTCTTCTCTCCAACGTCTCTTTTTTCGAAAATTAGAACTTGTTGCGAAAAAGGTCAGGCAATTGCAACGTTCATTTTTTATTAAGCGAGGCAAGATTTTTGAAAGTTATTTTCGGGTTAATTATCGATTTTGTATACTCACAAAATTTGTATTTCCAATTAGTTTAGGGTTAGCGATCAATTTCCATTTATTTTCATCAATATGTGCCTTTGGTGTGTAGGGTTTGGAATCTGGGTTGGTGGAAAGATTATAAATGAGTTTTTTTGGGTAGATTTGTTGATGCAATTGTAAGGTTCGTTGGATTTTCAGTATATTGTATATGACTGATTTATGACCGATGATTTGTGGAATATTTCAGTTTGGTGAATCGAGAAGAAAAGCCACGAGGAAGGGAGAATGGAAAATTACATATCGCATTTGCTTTTCTCTCTTTCAATTTTACTTGCACTTCTACTCGTTATTCCGACGGCTTCCCATTTCACAGTAAGTCTAATAAATAGTTAGTGTTAAAGTTTTATTTAAATCTCATTAGATGTTGGTCCCAGGTGCGGCATCATGAGATAGAAACTATGAAAATTGAAGAATAATAGACACCAAGATTTACGTGGAAAACCCCCCAAAATTATTAGGGTAAAAACCACGGCAAGACCAAAAGATTCCACTATAATATTTGAAAAATTACAACCTCTCACTGTGTTTTCAAAGAGACACTCACTTTCTTATACACAAGAAAACCTATCTCACAAATACATATAGAAATAAATAAGAAAGAAGAAGAAACTCAAGCTTAGATGATTGAACTCGAGATGTGATATATAGAATGCTGGAGGAGAGCTCTATTTATAGAGCTCCCCCTGAGCTGCACATGATTGACCAAATGAAAAACATGCACGTTTCCTTCATTCAAACCACCCACCATCTTTGACCAATATTGAGCCACCTTTGCTGACATTCTTCCATTTGGAGATTTGATTGAGAATCAAACACATCTCCACACATCCTTTCAAACTTGCCATTCCTGCCGCTTACGTTTCTACTAGGCCACTTGAGGATCTACACCACTCAAACTTATCTGTGTTCACTGGCTTGGTCAGAAAATCAGATATGTTATCCTTCGTATGGATCTTCAGCATGTCCACACTTCCTTTCTCTACTACTTCTCGTACAAAATGATTGAACTCCAATGTGTTTAGTCCTGGAATGAAAGACTGGATTCCTTGCAATGTGCAAGACACTCCGACTGTCATAAAACAGAGGAATCTTTTTTTGTTTGTGCCCAAGCTCCTCCAATAACCTTTTAATCCATATTGCCTTCTTGCAAGCTTGAGTAGCTGCCATGTATTCTTCTTCCATTGTAGATAACGCCACAACTGTTTGCAGTTTTGAAACCCAGCTGACTGCACCTCCTGCAACTGTAAACACATAACCAGTAGTAGATTTTCTTTTATCTGGATCACCTGCGTAATCTGAATCCACATAGCCCTGAGTGTAAAAATCTGATCCTCCAAAACATAATGCAGCATTCGAAGTACCCTTAATGTATCTAAGGATCCTATTAACCGTGCTTCAATGCTCTTGTCCAGGATTCGCCATATACCAACTGACTGCTCCCACTGCTTGTGCAATGTCTGGTTTAGTACAGATCATGGCGAACATTAAACTTCCCACTGCTGATGCATACGGTACTCGAGACATCTCCATCTTCTCTGCTTCACTGCTAGGACACATCTCAGAAGATAACTTGAAGTTAATAGGAAGAGGGGTTGAAACTGGCTTACTATTTTGCATGTTGAAGCGCTGCAAGACTTTCTTCAAATAATTTTTCTGGGAAAGCCAAATCTTCCTATTGGTTCTGTCTCGGTGAACTTGCATCCCTAGAATCTTGTTTGCTGGTCCCAAGTACTTCATATCAAATTCCCTAGCCAACTGTTCCTTCAATTCTTGGACCCGATCTTTGTTGGACCTGCTACCAACATGTCGTCCACATACAACAGCAAAATGATATAATCATCATTATCAGACCTCTTGAAATACGTACAAGGGCCTCACTGAGTCTGTTGTACCCAAGGCTCATGATATAGGAATCAAATCTCTTGTACCAACACCTCAGCGCCTGTTTGAGACCGTACAGAGATTTATTCAACCTGCAAACCAAGTTCTCTTTGCCTTTTTTCTGCAAAACCTTCTGGCTGGAGCATATAGATTTCTTCTTCAAGATCGCCATGAAGAAATGCTGTTTTCACATCTAGCGGTTCCAGATGTAGGTCAAACATCGCACACAATTCCAATACTACTCTGACTGTTGAAAGTCGAACCACAGGAGAAAATATCTCATTGAAGTCAATACCTTCTTTCTGAGCGTACCCTTTGACAACCAATCTTTCACGATACCGCTCCACTTGGTTATTGCCATCACGCTTGATCTTATAGACCCATCTGTTACCGAGAGCTTTTCTCCCTCGTGGGAGTGTAACAAGATCCCAAGTTTTGTTCCTGTCCAATGCTTCCAATTCTTCCTGCATCGCTATCATCCACAGGGATATATCCGAGCTTTGAGTAGCCTCATGGAAACTCGATGGCTCACCATCCTCTGTTAATAGACAATATGCAATGTTGCTTTCAGTGACATAATCTGAAAGCCAACCTGGTGGTCTTCTCTCTCGAGTTGACTGCCTCACTTTGGAAACCTCTGACTCAACTGGTTCTTGTTCCTCGTGCTCTGGTACTGCTTCACAAGAAACTTGATCTTCGTCTGTCTTATTTTCCACCTGAATAATAGTAGTTTCTGAATTCTGTGTGCCTTTGTCTCCCTTCACTTTATCTTCCTCGAAGATAACATCTCTGCTGATGATAAGCTTGTGGACAGTAGGATCCCATAAGCGAAACACCTTTACTCCATCAGCATAACCTAAGAAGATACACTTTCTGGATTTGGAATCCAATTTCGATCTTTCTTGTTCATTGTACAAAACGTACACCGAACTTTCAAATGTATGTAACCGAGAATAATCAGCTGGCTTGCCAGTCCACATCTCCATTGGAGTCTTCAAATCAATCGCCACTGAAGGAGAACGATTGATGATATAAAAAGCGGTTTTCACTACTTCTGCCCAAAATGACTTTAGTAGACCCGCAGTACTCAACATGGCCCTTGTTCTGTCCAACAAAGTTCTGTTCATCCGCTCCGCCACTCCATTCTGCTGAGGCGTGTAAGCCATCGTGAACTGTCTTTTGATGCCCTCATGCTGACAGAATGCATCAAACTCATCACTGGAATATTCTCCTCCATTGTCAGTCCTCAAACACTTGATTTTCTTATCAGAATCAAGTTCAACCCGCGCTTTGAAAACTTTGAAGACTTCGAAAACATCTGACTTCTTTTTGATTGGATACACCCAACATCTCCTAGAGAAATCATCAATAAACGAGACAAAATATCTCGCTCCTCCTAGGGATACCACCGGTGCTTGCCAAACATCAGAATGAATCAGCTCCAATATGCCTTTGCTTTTGGCAATAGATGTGCCAAACTTTAATCTGTGTTGTTTACTGGTAACACAATGCTCACAAAAGGGTAGAGTCACTTTTGTAAGCCCCGGCAACAGCTTCCCGTTCAGAGAGAATCTTCATTCCTCGTTCTGACATATGCCAAGTTCTATGCCACAACACTGTTGATTCTTCTCCCGAACCAATTGATGCAACAACTAGTTCCGCCTCTTTGTGTGTTTTCCCCAACAATACATACAGATTTGTAGCAACCTTTTCCTCCTTCATAACCACAAGCGCGCCTTTCACAATCTTCATGATCCCTTTCTCGATACGGGTTTTGCACGCAATATCATCCAATTGTCCCACAGACAAAAGATTCTTTGTCAGACCCTTCACATGTCGTACCTCCTGTATGGTGCGAATAGTACCATCAAACATTTTGATTTTAATGGTACCGACCCCAGCGATTTCCAAGGCATGATTATTTCCCATGAATACAGATTCTCCCGAGACTGGTTCATACTGATTGAACCATTCTCTCCTTGACGTCATGTGCCACGTCGCTCCTGAATCCATAATCCATGCATCACAAAATTTGTTTATGCCTTCCGCAACTGTTGCTGCTTCGCTGAATAATATTTCACCACTGCCTGAAGTACTGGCCACATTTCCTTGAGATCCCTTATCGATGCTCGTCGTACACTCTCTCTTGAAATGCCCTTCACCGCCACATTTAAAGCAGTAAATATTCTTCTTCTTACTTCTTGATTTGAATCTACCATATCTGTGGCTCCCACTGGAGTCACCCTCCGTCAATCTTCCTCTCGTCATCGGCAAAGCCTCTGCTTGCTTCGACGTTGCCAACCTATGTTCCTTGTTCCTTCGACGACTCTCTTCTCCAAGAACCGCAGTTAAGACGTCGTCAAAATTTAAATTATCCGAAAAAACATTGTTGGTACATTGATGATGAGCTGATCGTATGAATCTGGTAGACTCTGAAGTAGAAGCTCCGCACGTTCTTTTTCCTCTATTTTATGCCCCATAGAGGTGAGCCGGAAAAATAGAGTATTCAGTGTGTTGATATGGTTGGTCATCGATGAGGATTCCGCCATCCGAAGAGTATAAAGCTTTCTCTTTAGGAAAATTTTGTTGTGCAGTGACTTGACCTCGTACAGTT
The DNA here is from genome assembly GCF_033568475.1 of Henckelia pumila. Classification (NCBI taxonomy): domain Eukaryota; kingdom Viridiplantae; phylum Streptophyta; class Magnoliopsida; order Lamiales; family Gesneriaceae; genus Henckelia; species Henckelia pumila. The sequence continues at coordinate 15,835 of NW_027331851.1, read as the reverse complement.
TTTCCAGAATATCCCAAATAACTTTTACGCTTTTTATTTCAGAGATACTTGACAAAATTTCATCCGCTATAGCCAAGTGCAAATTGACAACAGCATTGTGATTCATCTCGTTCCACTTTTGGTCGTCCGTGATGTCCGCCGGTCTATCTCCAATAGCTGTCAAGCAATGCTCCTTTGTTAGAATTGCTTGCACCTTCAATTTCCACAGCAAAAAATTGCTCCCATTAAACTTTTCTATCTCGTATTTTGCCGTCATCTTGACTACAAGAATCCTGCCTTATAAAATTTTCAAAATTTTTTTTCTGATGTGGGAAGATCAGTCACAGCTGCAACCACAGAGCATACTCAGAATTTTAAGAAATTTTATGCCAAGGCTCTGATACCACTTGTTGGTCCCAGGTGCGGCATCACGAGATAGAAACTATGGAAATTGAAGAATAATAGACACCAAGATTTACGTGGAAAACCCCCAAAATTATTAGGGTAAAAACCACGGGCAAGACCAAAAAATTCCACTATAATATTTGAAGAATTACAACCTCTCTCTATGTTTCCAAAAAGACACTCACTCTCTTATACAGGAGAAAACCTATCTCACAAATACATATAGAAATAAATAAGGGAGATGAAGAAACTCAAGCATAGATGATTGAACTCGAGATAGAATGCTGGAGGAGAGCACTATTTATAGAGCTCCCCCTGGGTTGTGAACGCGTGAAGGCCAGGAAATTCATAATGAATTTCCTTCAGCTGCACATGATTGACCAAATGAAAAACATGCACGTTTCCTTCATTCATTAGATTTGTTTTAATCAAGCACTGATAAAATGGAGGATGGGATGGGTTAGGTTTTATTATTATTTTTATGAACTGTAAAATTAAGTTGTTTGATAATGTAATCTTAATGGAATGCGATGACAATTTTTGTTCTTTTTGGTTGGTTTTTGGCCTTCAATGCTTATTTTTTATTCTTATTTTATTTTTGTGGTGTAACCTCATTTTTGTTAAATTCATTTACAGATTAAGAAATGGGTTTAAATTTTATTAACTTTGATACCATTTAATTGGTGGAGATTTCTATTCAAAGGAATTATTTGTTGTTTGGTTGTGTGGATTAGAAGTTTGAACTGTGGGGTTGGAAAAACAGAGTTGGTAAGTTACAAGAGTTATGTTTGTTTGTTTGTTTGTTTTTTTATTTATTTTGGGGTTTTAGGTAGAAATTGCTAGTTGGAATTGTTTTAAGAGTTATGCTTGATTTTGTGATATTGGCGTTACTTGTAGAAGTCATGAGCGCTGAGAATTTTGTGCTATGCATCTTAAAGTAAGGATGAATGCATATATATAATGCCTTAACAAGGCCAAAGTGGAGGAAGAGAGGGGTTTGAGTCTTTATTTGTTTTCTATATTATTTTTTATGAATGGAGAGGGAGATTTTGGGTTCCGTAACATCTATAGGCAAGAAGGGTTTGTTCAAATGAATATAGTATATATGAGTTTCGTCCATTTCCATTAACATCTTGGTTTTTTCCATCAATGACATTGGTAGGTGTAAGCCTGCAGTACTAGCTCTTTTTTTTAATGAATGGATATCGTTAAATAAAACTTAATAAAACTCAACATAAAATCTGATCAATGCATTTTGTTTGTTATTTACTTATTTATGGTATGTCAGATGACTTTTCTTTACTTCTATGAACATTTTGTTATCAATTTTTAATATTTGATGGTTTAGGAATTTGGAAAAAGCATGCATTTACTGTGTAATTTCTATTTTAGCAATTCCCCTTTCAGTATATTGTATATGATTGATTTATGACGATGATTTATGGAATGTTTCAGTTTTGGTGGATCGAGAAGAAAAGTGACGAGGAAGGGAGAATGGAAAAAATATCAATTGGCTTTCTCTATTTCAATTATGCTTGCACTTCTACTTGTTATTCCGAAAGGGCTTCTCGTTTCACAGTAAGTCTAATAAATAGTTCGTATTAAAGTTGTATTTAAATCACATTAGATTGGTTTTTAATCAAGCACTGATAAAATGGAGGATGGGGATGGGTTAGGTTTTATTATTATTTTTATGAACTGTAAAAGTAACTTGTTTGTTATTGTAATTTATGGATGCGATGACAATTTTGATCTTTTTGGCGGGTTTCTTGGCCTTAAATGCTTATCTTTGATTCTTATTTTATTTTTGTGGTGTAACCTCATTTGTTAAATTCATTTACTGATTAAGAAATGGGTTTAAATTTTATAAACATTGATACCATTTAGTTGGTGGAGATATCTATTCAAAGGAATTATTTGTTGTTTGGTTGTGTGGATTAGAAGTATGAACTGTGGGGTTGGAAAAACAGAATTTAGTTGGAATTGTGATAAGAGTTATGCTTGGTTTTGTGATATTGGGGTTTCTAGGTAGAAATTATGGGCGCTGAGATTTTTTGTTCCATGCAGCTCAAAGTAAGGATGAGAGCATATATATAATGCTTAATAAGGCTAAAAAGGAGGAAGATATGGGTCGGAGTCTTTATTTGTTTTCTATATATTTTATTAATGGAGAGGGTGATTTTGGGTTCCATGATTTCTATAGGCAAGAAGGGTTTGTTCAAATGAATATAGTCTGTATAAGTTTCGTCCATTTCCATTAACATCCTGCTATTTCCGTCAATGACATTGGTCGGTGTAAGCTTGCAGTATCGCCTAATTTACCAGCTCTTTTTTTTAATGATGAATGAACTATCATTAAATAAAATAAAAGTTAATAAAACTCTGCATAAAATCTGATAAATACATTTTCTTTGTTATTTACTTATTTATGGTATGTAAATGTAAATTGGCTTTTTCTGTACTTCTTTGAACATTTTATTATCAATTTTTAATATTTGATGGTTTGGGATTTGGAAAAGCATGCATTTATTGTGTAATATCGTTTTTTGCAATTCCCCTTTCAGTATATTGCATATGACTGATTTATGATGATGATTTTTGGAATATTTCAGGTTTGGTGAATCGAGAAGAAAAGTGACGAGGAAGGGGAGAATGGAAAATTGCATATCGCATTTGCTTTCTCTATTTCAATATTGCTTGCACTTCTACTCGTTATTCCGATGGGCTTCCCATTTCATAGTAAGTCTAAAAAATAGTTAGTGTTAAAGTTGTATTTAAATCTCCATTAGATTTGTTTTTGATCAAGCTTTATGAATTGTAAAATCAAGATTTTTCAAAGGAATTATTTGTTATTTGGTTGTGTATTAGAAGTTTGAACTGTAGGGTTGGAAAAACAGAAGTTAGTTGGAATTGTTGTAAGAGTTGGGCTTGGTTTTTTTTTTTTTTTGATTTTGGGGTTTCTAGGTAGAAATTGCTAGTTGGAATTGTTTGAGTTATGCTTGATTTTGTGATATTGGGGTTTCTAGGTAGAAATTGTGAGCACTGATAATTTTGTGTCATGCATCTCAAAGTAAGGATGAGTGCATATATATAATGCTTAGCAAGGCTAAAGAGGAGGAAGAGGAGAGGGGTTGGAGTCTTTATTTGTTTCTATATTCTTTTTTTATGAATTGACGGGGAGATTTTGGGTTTCGTAACTTCTATAGCAAGAAGTGTTGTTCAAATGAATATAGTATATTATGACTGTCGTCCATTTCCATAAACATCCTGCTTCTTTCCATCAATGACATTGGTAGGTTCAAGCCTTGCACCAGCTCTTTTATTTTTAATGAATGGATATCGTTAAATTAAAACTTAATAAAACTCAGCATAAAATCTGATCAATACATTTTTGTTTGTTATTTACTTATTTATGTAATGTCAATTGTCTTTTCTTTACTTCTATAAACATTTTGTTATCAATTTTTAATATTTGATGATTTGGGATTTAGAAAAAGCATGCATTTACTGTGTAATTTCGATTTTTGCAATTCCCTTTTCATATATTGGTATATGACTGATTTATGACGATGATTTATGGAATATTTCAGGTTCGTTGAATTGAGAAGAAAAGTGAATTTTCGATTTTAGCAATTACCTTTTCAGTATATTGCATATGACTGATTTATAACGATGATTTATGGAATATTTCAGGTTCGTTTAATTGAGAAGAAAAGTGACGAGAAAGGGAGAATGAAAAATTACATATCGCTTTTGCTTTCTCTATTTCAATTATGCTTGCACTTCTACTCGTTATTCCGACGGGCTTTCAGTTTCATAGTAAGTCTAATAACTAGTTCGTGTTAAAGTTGTGTTTAAATCTCATTAGATTTGTTTTTAATCAGGCACTGACAAAATGGAGGACGGGGTTAGGTTTTATGTTTATTTTTATGAACTGTAAAATTAAGTTGTTTTGATAATGTAATTTTAATGGAATACGATGACAATTTTGTTCTTTTTGGCTGGTTCTTGGCCTTAAATGCTTATTTTTGATTCTTATTTTATTTTTGTGATGTAAACTCGTTTAAAATTCATTTACAGAATTAAGAAATGGGTTTAAACTTTATTAACTTCGATACCATATAATTGGTGGAGATTTCTATTCTAGGAATTATTTGTTGTTTGGTTGTGTGGATTAGAAGTATGAACTGTGGGTTGGAAAAACAGAATATAGTTGGAATTGTTATAAGAGTTATGCTAGGTTTTGTGATATTGGGGTTTCTAGGTGTAGAAATTGTGGGCGCTGAGATTTTTGTTCCATGCATCTCAAAGTAAGGATGGAGTGCATATATAATACTGCTCAACAAGGCTAAAAAGGAGGAAGAAATGGGTTGGAGTCTTTAACTTCCCACCCAAATCGAATTGTCCCCACTCTGTTAAAATATTTTACCTTTTCAAATCTCCACGACTAAGGCATGCTCTCCTTTCTAGGCTGCGCTGACTCCAACCTGCTCAAGGCCTCCTTCCTGTATCCCTAAGGTTGCCTCATTATTGGTTTCATGTGGATTTTCTCATTATCTGAATTTCGTTTTTAATATTATTTGCAAAATGCTTGACTGATTTCTTGATTTGATCTTCTGTTTCAATATCCGTTTATTCCTTCTTTATTTTGTTTTTATGGCACAAGTTGAAAGAGGAGTAGTTTCATTCTCGTATTTGACTTCCTATCTGATTATTTTCAGATTATTATTACAGTAGGTTTGGTAGCTTGAATATTGGCTCTGTAAAATGTCTCGGGTGTGTGTTTTTAAACTCTTCTGCAAAGTACATATTTCCTTTCTAGATCTAGATTCCCCCAAACTTTGAGAAATCCAGTTATTCGAGAATAAATCAAAGGTTTTAATCATTTACATTTAGGTTCATTTTGTTAATTTTTTTCTTTCATCCAGTTGATCTGCAATGTGTCGTGGACTTGGATGGATATGAAATTTATTGGCTGTTTTCACTCATTTTATTTTGATTTTTCCCATTACTTTATACTACTTTAGTAACGAATATGGTGTAAATTATATTTTCCCATTATAATTAACATCGCATTGAGAATGAAGAAAAAGTACTTAATCTGGTTCGATTTTTTCCCCTAATTTTATTTGAAATAGCCTTTTGTTTTATTACTGAGATGTACATACATTAATTAGACAGGTACGATTCATTATTGCACCTTTTTATGTTTAATAATTAATAGTGAACAAATTATGCATTGGACTGTTAGTCAGAGAAAATATCAGAACTTGCTTGATAAAATGTGCAAAAGAACACTATTTTGTTAATATAAAACAGATTTTTTGGTAACAATTCATTTCCTATCTTAAGTTAAGCATATATCATTGAAGTTTCATTTTGTAATATTACTAGCAATCTCTGTTTTGTTCTATTCATTATTTTTTATTCAGATTTTTTTAAATGAAACATAATAAATTTTTCTTGAGTGTAACCTTCTGATTTTTTTTAATGATGTTTAGGATTTGATGCCGGCGATGGCAAAAAAAAAGAAACAGTGGAAGAGGGTCGGCCAAAGCGATTCTGTTGATTTCAGAATAAGGAGGAAGCAGAAGAAATTGATTGGTTTGTGAAGTGTTTTGGGAGAGTTTGATTGAGTGTGGTTCAAGGGGATGGATCTCAATTCCTTTGGGTTTCTTGCAGGCATAAAGTATATTATTTCACACCATATTAGTTTTATGACACTGTTTTTCTTTAAGCAGAATATTGGAGCTTGTTTTGCATTTTTCCTACATATGTTTTTGGTTTGCTTGCTTTTTTTTAATATTTTAATGTTTTTTTTAATTTGATTGCAATGGGGTGAACAATGTTTCAAAGAAATGCATTTTGTTTGAAATAATGTGCATAATCGAGGGTATATTCTATATTATTGCCAATTGCTTTAACTCAAATAGTGTGCACTTAATGTTAAGGATGTGCGGTAGCTTTTAAAGAAAGACCACAACCTTTTTGTTTTTCCCATCCAAACACGCTATTTGGTGTTAAATACTTCACTTTTTAGGGCTGACCATCTTTTTTGATTAGTTGATCGTGTTCGTTCTTATTCAATGACACATCCATGATAATTGATTAGAAAATATGGGTCTTTTCCAAAAGCTGCAAGTTGAATAACTTGTAAGCTGTAACATATAACATAAGGAGTAAGAAAGTTAAAGACATATTTATTTGAATATATTCTGTTATCGACGACACATGTATGATAGATGTTCAATTCGATTCACCTTGTAGTTTTATGTGTGTATGTCTAATGGAGTTAACTTGATAAATTGTTTTTCTATTTTTATTGCATTTTGACGATAAATATTTTTGTATTTTGTTGGCTGCCCGGATGCAAAACTTAGCTCCTATTAAAGACAACCCATCATTTTCTTATCCTTTGCTTTGAAATATTCCTCTGTTCTCTTATGTTTTCAAATGGTTAATGTTTTTTTCTTTTTTAATTCTTGTCCATGTTTGTGTAGGAGATTACCCACCATGACAATGCATACGGTGCTAGTGGGAACCAAGGATATGGATTCATAACCAACTGGGGAAGTTTTTCTTTTTCTTTTTTCCTTTTTAAAACTTTTCATGCACTTCTTGCGTACTTCTGTTTATTTCCCTTTCATTTGTCACCTTCTTGGTTAAAACCCTACCTATGGAATGGGGTTTTGTATGTCCTTTGACGTATCGTTCATCGGTTTGTCAATTTGGCATGGAAGACGACTACTTTTGTCAATTGAATTATTTAAAATCTTTGATTGCCTGGTGTTTTATTAGTTTTTTAAAGTGATTAGTCCGTATTCTTTTTGGTAATTATTTGCCTGGTGTTTTATTTATATTTAAAGTTCTTGGTATACGATGGTTTATTTTCAGGCCATCTGCTCATACCGGCATGTTTCGATCTCATTGTCCTTCAAAAGTGGTTTTGTGCATTATTTTTTTCTTTGTTTTACTTTCTATGTATGAAAAACACTGGAGTCAGTGCTGAATTTAAGTATCGGGAATGCGTGCACTTTTGCAAACATAGCACACACCATTCAAAACTTAGCATTTTGTGAGTTTAAAAAGTGTTAGGCGAATTTTTTATTTCTATTATTAAGAAGTGCAATTCATATGTGATTATGTTAAATGTCCAATTAACTCCCAATGTTTTTGATTACTAGTGAGATTGACTTGTGTATGAAAAAGTGAAAAAACAATGTAGTTGTGATTAAGTTACTTCATTGACACTAATTATTTACATGTCATGATTTGGACACGGCATTTCGAGCACCTCGGCCAAACCATACGAATTATATGAATCAGTGAGAGGTATACTCTTTGTGAGAGATGTGAGTTTTATCTGATACCATATGGTGAGGTAAAATAGTTCAGAATGTTCCCAAATAGCCTTCGAAGCGAAATACGGAATGAAACGTGACTTTGGAATGATTTAGACGATTATTGGTCCGATTGCGCCTTTCAAGCCATCCAAATTGATCATATGATCGCTAGTCACCCCTTGAGCTTTATTTGAAAACGAATGGCATGTGCAGAGCATATGATTAACCCCCATTTGGCATCATTTCACGATCCCAAATCAACTACCTGGATCTATAGCTTATACACTATACCTTACCCTAGAGAGAGTGACTCTCTTTTTCTCCGCCTGATATGATATAATTTTAATGTTCAAAATTTGAATATTTGTTGGAGGCGAAGTGGAAAAAAAGAAAAGAACTTGAAAAAAAGAGAAGGGGAAAAAAAAGGAAAAAAAAGAATGTGATATGAGCAAAAGTTGAAAAAAGAAAAAGACACTTGAAGGAGAAAAGCATTGTGTGAAAAGTTTGCAAAAGAAAGGGAAAAAAAAATGAGGAAAAATACACGGTTGTGGAAAGTGATGCAAAAATAACGTCTTGTGGCCGAAATAAAAAGCAAAGGGGTTTAATACACATTGGAAAGTGATGCAAAAAAAATATGTATGGTGGCTGAAATAAAAAGCAAAGCGGTGTAATACACATTAAAGTGGAGAATGTGATGAAATCAGATCAGGCATAATTAGAGTTAGCTTGCTCTCTCTCTTTGTATTCTTATCCGTTTGTTGTAGCCCTAATCCCAGGCCTTTCATTACAAGCTTTTAAAGACCTATTGACCGAGTCACGTGCATCCAATATTAGTAGAGAAGGGTATGAGGTCAAGCATATGGACTATTTTGAGTGTTGATACATATATTATGTCCGTGGCCCGTCAACATACTTTTTTGTTTCCCCATATACGGTTTTGTAGTAACTTATCTGTTGTTATTTGACCACTTTTCCATTATCACCCTTAAAAACCCAAAGTTTACTTGATTGATGGACAAGTGATTGCACTTGTTACACATATTATGTCCTTTCCCCTAGCCCATCAACATAGTTTTTTGGCCCCAACCCTTTCTTTCTTTGCTCAGTTTTGTGGTAAATTATCTATTCTTATTTGATTGGTTTCCATTATATCCCTCAATAAACCAAACTCTGCATTATTGAGGGACGAGGAGACACACTTGAGCCCAACCTCGATCTGAAACCCATATAAGGAGTGTGGATTTTGGCCCCTCTCACAACACACACGTGTCATTATCTTGACCAGTTTTAGTTAGTGGCTTGAGTATTGATGTCTAAACGAAATTGAATTTCATGATTTCCTAGACATTAGTCTTTTGATCTGAGTTTGAAAATTTTTGGGAGGCTTGGTTAAGAACAGATCATATCATTTATGCAGCGGGGTATTGAACTTTTTTAATCAAGTGTCGAGGAGTTGTGACCTGCAACTGAAAATTTCAGCATCATCAATCTTAAGTTCAGTGTATTTTTCTTTTTATAATTATAAATAATATAATATAATATAATATTCTCCATTTGCTTCTATTTCACAACTTCATGTCTTTGTGAACAGTCTATGGCTTCATTGGTGTGTTGTCGTGTAACGTTAATTTTCATAATTATTTGGAATATTTGATGACTTTTATGTGGGATTGAAATTTTGTGGATTGCTTAATCACTGTTTCTGGTTCATGTGTTGTGAATTTCATGTATAATGGTGCATAAATAACTGTTTCTGGTTCAAGTGTTTTTAATTTCATGTATAATGGTGTAATTCGATATGAGTTTAGAACTCGTTTTTTATTTAATTTGAATTTCGTCTATTTGAAGAAATGCTTCTAAGAATTGAATCATAGTATTTAGAGTAACTTACAGTAACTTAATATGTGATTCATGCTCCTTTCGTTTGTAGCATTGAATTTGATTAATGAAATCTGGAAAAAGGCTTTTTTAAAGTTAAGAAAAATGTTCACTCGGTGATGGTTGCAATTATCTGCCCTCAACATTGATAACAAAGGATTCCTTTAAATTTGTTTGTAACCAACAATGCTATTCTATGGATCTAACTATAATTTCCTTCAATTTGCTATTGATATTTTCAAAACAGTGTGAGTTTCGGTTGCTGATTATTTTCGGAAACTGCTTTCAGTTCTGAGATAATGAATTAAATATTTCTACCATGGGATAGGATATGTTGAAAATTCAAGACGACATCGAGTCCATACGAGCAATTTTCTTCTACATGCTACCATTTTTCATCTTCTGAAGAACTTTATGTTCATCATTTTATGTTCTAGTTACATTTAAATTTATTTTCCATGTAAACATCTTTCAAAGTTCTGTTCTAGGTTGAAAAACCTCTGAATTGTGGAAACCCAATGGCAAAAGACAAACCTTCCTTTAACTGGTACAAAATTCTGCATATGTATTTAGGAGAGTACATGGAAGCCCCAACTTCGGCTATTGTCTATAACCTTAGGCCAGAATGTAGTAACGCTACAACATTTATCAATCACCTTGTGCCATTATCTTTCACCTTAGGCTATTAACGCTACAGAATGTAGCAATGTAGCAATGAAATATATCAATTGTGCAATATCATATTATAGAGGATAATGAAATAACTTATTGTTCACCACAGAATGTAGCAACACTAATGTAGTAATGACATATATCAGTCTGAACAGGAGAGTTCATGTAGTAATGAAAATATATCAGTTTGTACAGGAGAGTTCATGGAAGCCCCATCTTCGGCTATTATCTATCACCTTAGGCCAGCTAATGTTGAAAGTGCTAGACGATATCGAGTTCAAACGAGCAATTTTCTTCAACATACTACCAATTTTTCATATTCCAAAGAACTTTATTTTCATCATTGTATATTCTAGTTACATTTGAATTTATTTTTCAGGTGAACATCTTTCAAAGTTTTGTTCTAGGTTGATAATGCAGAATTTTTGGAGTGGATGACGACCCAAATTGGTTAGACTGTTGATTTGTTATGCTTCTTTCAGGGTGTAATTCTTCACATGATTTGGCAGGGAGAGATGCTAATTTTGTTTTCCAAAGTATTACTGTTACAATTTTTTTTATCAAATTGATGTTCGAATATTATATTTAGCCTTAGAAAGATTGTAATTATTAGTGAAAAAAGTGCTTTTGACATGTTTTGATTAAATATTCATAAAAAGACTTTATTTTTTTTAAAAAAAAAATTTGTTAGCAGATGTCATTGTACGAATTTTCATTCCTATCTTTATGTGGATTACATACTAATTTTTAATATTTTTTGGCCTCATTATCGAATTTTATTAATTTTTATATGAATGCATCTTTTTTAATTTGACATTGAAGTTGACGTGGATAGATTTGTATTGAAATTGGTATGATGGCCTATTTTTAATTTAAGTGTGCCTTTCATGTGAATGTCTCATTGACAATAATATCTACCATTTGTAATTTAATTATGACACCCTTATGTAGCACCAAATTTACCAAATAATAAATCTTTGTTGTTCATGATTAATTCTGATTACAAGAGTGTTCGATACTTTCATAGCTACCTTGATATGCAAATGTTTCAGGATGGATACGATTTTGATATTCAGTTAGTAAGAAAATTCTTTAGGGATTTAAGTAGAGTTTTGGGTTCCAAATCTATCATAACCTCAATTGTTTAGGAATTTAGTTTGTACGTGTGATATAGATATGTTTAAACTTTTGCTAACCTCTGCATGACAAACTGACTGTGAAGAAATGTGTGTTAGATTTTGCGTCCATTAATTTATTAAAATTAGCTTTCTTATTACTTTTATTTGGGAAGTTTTCTTCTTTTAATTTAAAATATAAGACCTGATCCCATAATGTCTTATCTTTGTAGTTATATTTAATCATTCATAATCCTGCCTATCTATTAATTAATGCGTGCATATTATTTTACACTTATTCCATTTTACACACGCAACGCGTGTGCACCGACCACTAGTTTCCATTAACATCCTGCTTTTTCCCTTAAATGACATAGGTGTGTAATCCTGCAGTGTCGCCTAATTTACCAGCTCTTTTTTTTAAGGTATGGAGTATCTTTAAATACAATATTTTCAGCATTTTCGTAGATTGGTTGATGATCGTCGTTATGAATAACTGAAAGCAGATTTACGAACAAATAATAGTACCCCACTGCTTTTGTTTCCCGTTGAAATTCTTAAACATGCCATGGAAGTTTATACATGAAAGTCTTTTAAGTTATTTTAGGTAGAGTTAAGCAAGGCATATGATGTGAGATTGGACATTGTTTTCGAATCTGGTATTACATCGGAATACAAGATCAAATCTTTCCAAAAGGCATACTAGCATTTAGTGGGATATGATTCTTCAAATGATAAGGTTTTTTGCACATGTAGAAAGTTTGATTTCGGAGGAATTTTATGTTCACATGCTCTTAAGGTGATCAGTTATAAAAATATCACAAGAATTTCTCAGTTTTATATTGGATAAAGGTGGACGAAGATGGAGAAAAAGGGTGTAGTTGAGGTTGTTTCACAACATTTAGAGAAAAACAAGGAGATTTTATGTTACGTGAAGGAAGATGATAAAACGTTGATTGGTGCGCCCTACAAAAATTTATGCCGATTGTATAAATACAATTATCAACACGTGCTGTTTTGACAAAAGAAAACATTATGAACATTGCAAGAGATCGCTTTATGTTTAAGACGATGGAAGATATTGATTTATGTCTAGAGAATCATGTTCAAAGTGAAAAAATCTTTCGGTTCCCATAGTTGAAATTCAAAAACATAGATTGTATTCGTGTAAAATTTGTGCCAAGGAGGATTGAAAGTAAAAACAAAAATTTGAGGAGTAAATCTGGAAAAAGATTGAATTCCAGTTTAGAAAAAAGTCAACAGAAAAATCAAGTCAAATGTTAAAGGATCTTCTTCTTTCAATTGAAAAAAAAAAAAACAATCTTCTCAAATGGTGTGTGGCGCTTGGTTGAAGAAAATATTTCTCATGAGGTAAATTACAAATTTAAGAAATATATAAAAAAATTGAAATCTTGTTTAGAATAAAATTACATACTATTTGGTTAAATTATATGTGCAAAAATTATTATACGCTTTTTGTTTTTATATAATATAATATATCAAATTTATCATACTTCTTTGAGCGTACCTCATGGAACATTTTAACACTATTACTTCAGTGTAAACTCGAGTGTTAATATGCCTTTTCCCTTTGTATTCCAATTTTTAAAAACATCTCATTTGACACACACCCATGACCCACCATAATAGTGCAGGAACAAAAAATTTTTGGGAAGCGATTGGATGTAAATTATGGCATCGATCGATAACACAACAAACAAATGGAAAATAACAAGTGCGAATATCCTCAATTTTACCATGGACTTGAGATAAATTCTCTAATTTAATGATAAAATGTTTATCCTATTATATTACTTTTTATCAAAAGGCAAGTAATTAGTTTATGGAAAGTACTTATAGTGTGCTTTTGAGTGGGGTCAAATTTCACAAAATTGTTTGAAATTGAGAAAAGACACATGACCAAAAGAATATTGGTTGTAACATGTATGTGTTACACCACTTTTGATACAGAAGAAATTTTCTGTACTTTCGTTTACAGAGATCTTGCTGACTTTTTTTAAATGACTATAATTTTGTTGAAGTTTTATTAGATTTCTACGATTTTTATATAGAATCTCATATTATTTTTAAAGATTTTTAACAGGAATCTTGACAGATTTAATTTTTATGACTTTATTGACATTTGTAAACTTTTTCTAGAATGCTATGAATTTTTTAATTTCATATTTTAACTTTTATATTATTTTTTATAAATTTTATTGATAACGCCTCAAAAATTTATTACCGAATTAATTGACAATTAAAATAATTATTGATTGGATAAATATAATTAAATACTGCCAAATGAGTTTATAGAGTGTATTGTTACAAAATCACACGTTGTTCAATCAGTCAATGGCAGTTATGACTAGTTCTGGATATCTGGATAATTATTGTCATTTTGAGATAATTATTGAGATAATAGAATTAAAATATTTATTTATGCCAAATAATTTAAATTGTAGAAATTAATCGGTTTGGGTGACTAGTACAAAGCCTAAGATTTGACTCAATTTATTATATTTGAGAATTTACTGGTCTAGTTTGACTGGTTAAAGTTCACCTATTCCAGATTAATGGGTTAAAAATGTGTTAAATTGCATATATTGGAGTAAAAATAACACAAGAGCATTGCAATCGATCCAGATCGGGTCATTTTTTAGGAACCAATTATTATATAATATAAAGTGGTGCTCTATCTCTCACACACATAATCACCTAAAACACACACTAAACCTAACCCCCAATCAATGCCTCTCCCGTCGTCGGCCGCCAGCCGCCGGCCCTTCGCCGTCGATTGACCCTCCCACCTTGTAGCTCTCTTCAAGGATGCGATCACAACCATACCAAGAATTGTGATTTTTGGTGTCCGATGTGCCGAGCACAAAGTCGAAAAGGAGTGGCCACAATTCCATCGTCTTTCTTGCGCGTTTTGATCGGATTTTTTGCTCGAATTGGGTTGGTTTTTGAGATGCTAGATGGTAGTAGGTGATGTGTAGAATATTTTCTAAGCTTGTAGTGCTTTTTTGTCGCGAATGGTGCAGATCGGAGCTCGAGAAGCTCACGCCAGCCCGCCGTCGCCTGTTTTTTCTCCGATCTACGCCACCACAGAGGTCCCATCCGGTCGAGGCTTAGTGCGTAGAAATTGTCTCATCGAGCACTAACAACACTGCTAAATTTCGTGAAATTTGGAGTTGATTTGCAGATCACCGCCGCGCCGCCGCCGTCTTCTCCAATTTTTTTTGGCGACCTCCGACATGTTAACCATTTTTTGACCGGTTCAATGTGAAGATCCAAATATCAAAGTTTCGAGTCGAGATTCGAAACCGATAAGGCGGTGTGAGCGCAATAAAGGTTGGTAATTTTTTGGTCAAACTTTGACCAGAAATGACTAGGGCTGACTTTTGACTATTATTATGATTTTTCGTAGATCGAAATCCAATTGAGGATAATTAGAAGGCAGAAATCAAGCAGATTTAGGATTTGATCTTCCAGAAAGTGGATAATTATGAGATTACCGAGTCCCGATATGCGCAACCCAACCGTATAAGTTTTTCGTGCATTCAAAACGCAAAGACATGTTATACCCTTCCTTTCACACACCAATTAGATTAGTATATTCACTGTTTTGATGATTAAATTGTGTGTTGCATTTGTATGTGGAAATGGATAGCTTAAATTTTAACTCATGCATTATTTATGTTTTTATGTATTGTGGATGATTTTTTCTGCCTGGGCTAGGTCTTAGTGTGTTGTTCAATGGTTCATGGTTGGATAAGGTCCCTTTGGGTGTTGGTTTAATATGTCTTGAAGTAGTGTCGGCTAGGTGAACAGTTGGATGGTCAGTAAGGTGGTCTATCTAGCGGGTAGCTCAGCGCAGGGCTCAGGCGAGTGGGTTGTCCCGGGTCGGGTAAAGTGTATTAAGGGTCATATGATATGAAAATGGTTAGGTTTCCGGATTCCTTTTATGTTGTCCGGGGGTTAATAAACTAATATGTTTACGGTTTGGTTCCGGATTCATTTATGTTGGGCCGGGTAAATTATTTAAGAGTCCACGTGTTTAGTTTATTCATTGGGTCAATTTTATTATTGGACCTTAAGATGATACATTGGGCTTAATTTAGTTATTTGAGTCTAAAATATTTTATTGGGTTTTAATTTTATTTATTGGGCTTCGTTTTTTAATTAGGATAAGTGTTATTTGGGCTTGAATGAATTGATTTAGTTATTGAGCCAAGCTTATTGGGCTTAAGATATTTATTGAAGGTTTTAATTTAATAATTGAGCTAAATTTGTATAATGAGCCCAAAGTTGTTTAATTATTTGGTTGGGATAAGTTCTAAGTTGGTACTAAATACTATAGTGCCAATCTAATTCTGATTGGGTCATTTTAAGTGTGATTGAGCTAGACTAAGTATTTTTGGGCCTATTAAAATGTTAATG